>NW_028301274.1:600000-798996 GCF_061612785.1 Hesperophylax consimilis
TTAGTTACTTGAAACAGCTGGAAGATGCGTGCTTACAAATACTTATCATTCACTATCGACAATTGAAAAATCACGGGTTAGCCAGATTTATATCGAATAATTATACGAAACATTTGAATTTTATTGATTGGGTGCTCATACAGAACCCCATCAGTTGCCTGAGAGATTTGAGGGTCGAGTACTCTCTAATGTGGCAATCAACCACTTGAAACAATTGGAAAATCACGGGATAGGATGAACAAAAATTAATGTTGAAACCTGGAGGTAAAATTTAAAACAAATACAGTTCATCAAACAGGAGGCAGTGGTCGCTCCTACAACAAGACCATTAACCAAACCAAATAGAGATGACGATTCTCTTAAATAAAAACGTCAAAACCAAACAAACAAAAGCCTGGAGTTCGATAGCTCTCCAAAACAAACTATCAAATATGACCTTATTCTACTAGTATTTATTAGTATCACCTTATTAGTACGTATATATTCGGTTACCAGACCTAGAGCTTCGCAGAGTTCTTGGCGCGAGATCCGAGCTCGGAATGCGAGGTAGATAGCCTCGTATTGCGAGTTATAAACCTTTCCCAAACTGTATGTATACATATATTTATTCGTATGTACTGTTTACTGGAGAATGCGGACCTGCATACAGCTTGCATTTTAGGTCTTATAGACCACTATCGCATTTTCTCTTAAACGTGGAATGAGGATTCACGACCCGTAAGTCCACACCAACCGTGAGTATATGATTGTATATAGGACGAAACCGGTTCGCCCTAAGTAAATTGTAGTCCAAGGAGGGGTCGGAATTTGGGGGTATCGGGACTCGAGGGGAAACTTGAATGCAGTACATGATGACGTGGAAGGCTTTTTGGGACGAGATAACTTAGGTATCAATCAAAGAGCCGTGTCAAAGGATTGTGCAAATTTCTTGTTGACTCACGATCATCTCGTTTACTTGCAGGAGGATTTGGAGCCAAATTATGCCAGCAAATGGGCTATTCCGAGTTCGTCAAATATGCAATTAACTAATTACATTAACCTACTAAATCAATCTTTACATGTACCTTATAGCAACAGAATCATAAAGGAGTGGCGCCACACAGACACAAGAGTTTACCAAAATCAAATTTACTAACAATTAACCATTTGAGTTATATTTAATCACCTGTCCAAATAAACATGTATAATATCTTTTATCAGCGTTTAACTACGACTTTGTTAGGGTGCAGGGAATCAGAAATTACAATAGGAAAGTTAGCTCATTCAGGGAATTCATTTAAGTCTAGGTTTGCAAAGGAAAGACCAATTAAATTGTGAAACTCAACACCTCGATCAGAACCAAGGGGGTTACCACAAAATGAAGGTAATTAAAATCCTATATCATAAATCAAAAAATTACACAACGTTTGATGGAATTTAATTACAATATAAATACGAAAATTATTTGCGTTCAAGTTCGTAAATAACGTATTAATTAGTTGAGTACATATGTCTATGAAGATATATAGTACAAGAGAGCTTTAAGTAGCTTTCTGTAGATATCAAAGAAAAGGGTCCAATTTTCATGGAGGCTTATGTGTTGTAGGGGAGGAATTTTCCATCCCTGCGAACACATATGCAAAGCCTTAGAGAAAAAATTAAATATCGGTCATAGCCAAGAGAGAAGAAAATTTTATATTGTTTTAAACAAATAAAAATAAAAGAAAATGGTGAAAAGGCGGAAACATTACAACTGCATAGCCGTGTCCAGGAGGTTCAGGTTTTATAAGTTTTGAGAGAAAAAAAAACAAAGTTATTGGTCAACCTATTGCAAAAACGGAGAAAATAATAATAATAAATAGAACGAAATTAATTAAAGCAGAAAAGTGCGACATTACATAAATATACAGTGAAATTTAAAAATAAATAGATTAACGTAAACAAACAATAAATCCAAAAAGAAAGTGTTAACGAATAAATCTTATAATACAAAAAGTGTCCTTATAAATAAAAATGTGTTAATTCAAATGACCGTGAACTTTAGAGTCAATAAAAATACCTTTCATACGATAGTATAAACAATATGAAAGAAGTAGGTTAATGATGTCATTCACTCGAGAGGAATGCGTTCCGTAAACAAAAACATTGTTTATGTTTTGGGTTCATCGAACAAATCGGAATGTTGATATAAAGCAAGTTTAATAAACAGACAAACCCGAAAAACATCGAACTTATTGGGACATCAAAGAACATCTAAAAATTGATAAGATAAACATCGAGATTTTAAAAGGTCGGAAACATCGTTGAATAATACGTATCACTCCGAGGAACAAAAAATTAAATAACAAACGTCGAGATTAAATAAACAATGACACAAAACGAGATAGCTGGAACAAGTATAACATAAACATTGCATTTGGATATCGTGAAGTATTAACGTAAACAATTATTGTTTAATTCCTTATCCGAAAACAACAGACCAGCGGCGGGCCGTGGTACTTAACAAATTATTCACAAAGTCAGGAAAAGAAATTATTATTTCATCGCTAGACATTCGACAGAATTATGAGGAGGATAGAAAGGTTTAGAGAAATTAAATTGATTAATGTTTTACAACACCCAATGTACCTTACTAGATATCATTGGTTTTGCAAAAATAATGATTACGAAAAATATAAAATTGATTAATATCAATTGATTAACAAAAAAAAAAATTTTTTTTGATTAACATTAATATCATTATAAAACAAAAGAAAAACAATTATTTTGAGATGTTGGGGTGTAATCTATTATGATCATGTTGTAACATAATAAATAGCGGAAATATTACACCCATATCATGTGATAGATAGATCTATAATAACAATAATATCAAAATAGAAAAGTGTAATTGTATTACATCATAGTTACTCATTAGGACCACGTGTTAGATTCAAATGGTCGCGCTACGTGCCGCCAATGTAGATACTTGTTGTAAGAATCACAAATCTCGATAATCAACAGAGACATTAATGAGGGTGAAACATTTGATGTTTTGTTTTGTGAGGTAAGATTAATCTTACATAATATAATTTACCATCTAAACGGGTAAGTTGAAATAACGTAAGATTTACTCATGATAATTTTGTTGACATTCGGATCAGGTTGTTGACTATTAAAACATATTTTAAGACACAGAGAACTCAGTCAATGGATTCGATAAAGAATTCAAGTATAGGCCAAACAAATAAACGTTGTTTTGAAAAGACAAAGTGTTAGTTGAGAATTCGAGTTTCAATTTCAAAGAAAAAAAAAACAATTCAGAGTTGGCTCGAGGTTTTAATGTCGTTGACGAATGTTTATGATGGGATATATATATATGTGTAATGTGTATATATATACCTATTTCGAGGAAACATCGTGATAGGTATATGAAAAAAAATCATGTTAGGTATTTCAAAATCAAAAATGAACTTGAAAATTTACAGGAACAATCAGGTGATGAAATACAAGAAAAATCTAGAAAAACAAAAAAAAAAATAAGAAAAACGAGAAAATTTGAAAAAGATATAAAGAATAAGAAAGGCAACATATATATAAATAATTAAGAAAATTAAAATAGGAATATTAAGGTTGTCGCTTACTAAGGAAAAAAAAAAAATAGATACATAAGCCGGTAACACTCGGAAGAGCTAAGAAAATGGTGGGAAAACGTGGAATGGGGAGGCAAACAGAAGCTTTAGTGACGGCAATCGAGGAAAATGCTACAGCTGGGACGTCAGCAGTGAACATCGGAGATATTACTACAATAATTCAAGCAGCTTTAGCACCGCTTGTTGATAAAATGCAGGAACTTGAGAAACAATTAGGAAGACCAACAACAGTGGCGGTGTCAGGAGAGGATAGTGCGCCGAAAAACGTTCTCCAAGTAGTGGAAATGCTACCGCAGCAGGAACGACCTTCATTTTCCGGTGGAAATCAAAACCCCATAAGTTTCTTAGAAGATATAAAAGAATACACTAGAAAAGTGAAACGTACAGATCCATTAATTGTCGTGCGGGAGAATTTGAAAGGGGAAGCAAAAACGTGGGCCAAACTATACAATAAGCGATGGGAAACAATGTTGGATTTCGAAAGAGATTTTTTAGCTACCTATTGGGGAGACATAAAGAAGAATGAGGTTCGCCGTCGTCTTGCAGAAGGGGTATATGATGCCAAGAGAGATATATCCATGCTCACTCATTTCGCGAATTATTGGGATTTAGCGAAAGCATTAAAAATCACAGAAGCACCGTTAAGCGTAGTTGACGAAATTATGAGACATTACCCTAAAGAAGTTCAATCGCTATGGTTTTCAGGGCAGTCAGGAGATGAGATTGTCGCTGCTGAGTTTCTTCGAAAACTAGATACAATGGTTTGTACACCGGAAGAACGGAATACAAAGAAAAGGAGTGGGGAGGAGTTCGCCAAGAAGGACAAATACCGTGACCGCTACCACGCTATAAAGAAGAGAATTCACGCAATAGAGAGTGTGGAAGGAGGCGCTAGCTGCAGCAAGTGTGCCGAAACTACGACATCTTCAAAGGGAGGTTCTACAATAACTACAAGCGGCAAGGAGCTAGTCATCGCGAACAATTCGGGAAACGGCCGAGGGTTGATTCATTAGCCCTCATGAATACGACTCACACAGGGAGAGGGACGCCGGCACCAAAACACAACACTGCATTGAAGATTATGATGAAATGGGGGTGGAATCCAATGAAAGGATTGGGAAGAAATGAACAAGGGATGACTGTTCCAATAAAAGCAGGAAGGAATGTGAGAAGACGAAAGGATGGAGCGGAAGAAACGAGAACGGAAGCGGAAATAGATGTGGAAGTATGTGTCAATTCTTTACAACAAATAACGGATGAATGGAATCAATTGAAAGTGAACGAAGAGAAAACAAGCAGGGAAATTAGTGGGTTCAACAACATTTTCGAAGACAGAGATTATGAGGAAGTAGAAAAGGGTAGCACTTTACCGTTATTACCGGAAGCCAAAGCACAGATAGATAACACGGAAGTTCACTGTTTAATAGATACCGGAAGTCAAATCACGTGCGTTTCTCAAGAGTTTTACGAAAATTATTTAAGTGATCAAACAATTTATCCTATTATGCCTGTAACGACTATACAGATTAAAGTAGCGATAGGACATAAAAGTCAGAGAATATCTAGGTTGGTTCTAGTACCGTTGCGATTTGGAGATGTTATAATAAATACGCCGTGTTTAATAATACCAAAGTTAATTAGGCCAATTATATTGGGTATCAACTGGTTAGACGAATATACAGCTGAATTTAAATGTGGAGAAAATAGAAAGTTAAAAATAAAAACAGGAAATGGGAAGAAGGAAATAGAGTTAGTAAATTCATCCGTAATTCACAGGAAACCTAAACAGGAGGTTAGAAATCAAAATTTCACAAGTGGAAAAATAATTAGTATTGAAGTAAACCCTGAAATAAATAATACGGCGTGCCTCGAGCGTAGAATAACGACCTTTGTGTCTGAGTTAAATTTAGATTCAAAAGGAAAAGAAGGGTTAGAAAAGATTTTAATTAAACATAAGAATGTATTTATAGACAAACCGGGCCTAACTACTTTGTACACTCACGAAATAAGAATGACGGACGAGACGCCTTTCGTTAAGCGATCCTACCCAGTACCATTTGCTTACAGAGATAAGATTGATGAAAAAATTAGAGAATTGGAGTCATTAGGAATCATCAGTAGAGAGGCCACGCAGTTTTCTAGTCCTCTAACATTTACCTTGAAAAAAGATGGGACGGTTAGGATACTCTTAGATGCTAGATTCTTAAACACCAGAATGCAGGCGGAAGTAGAAAAACCACCATTAACTTCAGAAATTATACAGCGTTTTCATGGTGTAAAATTCATAACCACAATAGATCTAAATTCAGCTTACTTTCAAATACCTATCAGTCCAGAAAGTCGCAAGTATACTGGGTTTGTATACAATGGAAAATCTTACGTATACAAGGTATTACCGCAGGGGTTAAAAACATCAGTAGGGAGTTTTTCAAGAGGAATGGACAAAATTCTAGGACCAGGGGTGAGGGAATTCTGCGCTAATTACTTAGATGATTTAATAATATATACGTGTGGTAGTCAAGAAGATCATTTTGAACATGTAAACGCAGTGCTTGAGAGGTTAAAGGAAGCAAACATGACTTGTAAACTCGAAAAATGTCAATTTTTATTCACAGAAGTACGAATGTTAGGACATATTATAACGCCTTTGGGAGTTCAAATGGATCCGGAAAAGATTGACGCCATAAAAAATTTTCCGGTACCCAAGAAAATAAAACAAGTTAGAGCCTTTCTTGGACTTTGTAATTATTACCGTAGATTCGCGAATAAATATGGGGAAACAACACGGGTTTTGTGCGATTTACTTCAGAAAAATAGAACCTGGCGATGGGGTGACTCAGAACAGCGCGCATTCGAGAGGGTGAAAACATTATTTTTAGAGACAGTTATTTTACATCATCATGACCCAAATAGTACTTATTATTTATAGACAGATAGTTCGGGGTTCGCCATAGGAGGAGAATTATATCAGTTGGATGAGGAAGGGAATCACCACGTTATTGGATTTATTAGCAAAGCTTTAAGAGGACCGGAGTTGAAATGGACCACGTCAGAACAAGAGTTATGGGCGATAATATATGCTTTACATAAATTTGAGACATATTTAAGAGGAGTACACTTAATAATTAGGACGGATCATCAAGCATTGACATTTTTAAAGAGCTGGAAGATGTACAGTGGCCGACTAACACGGTGGATTTTGTATTTAAATCAATTTAACTTCACTGTAGAGTACGTCAAAGGGAAGGAAAATATAGGGCCTGATATTTTATCTCGTTATTCTTGTGATGCAAAAAATGTACAGGAGGAGAAAAACACGTGCCCAGAGATAGCAGCTTTTGCAGTGAAAGGTAGACAACAGATTCGAAAACACTTAGAAAATATAACTGAACTACAAAAACAAGACACATTTTTGGGAGAAATTTCCGGATATTTGCGCAAGGGAAAATTTGGGCCGCCGACAAAAGATGTTAATAGGTATTTGAAAAACTACAAAAAAATAGGCAAGACTTTATATTACACAACAGGACTAAACAAAACGGTGTTAGCAGTACCACAAGAGTTGACTGAAGAACTAATAAAAATGATACATTTAGAAATTGGACACGGAGGAGTTTTTAAAACAGGGACAGCTTTGGGAGATAGGTATTATTGGCCAGGCATGCACCGAGATATAAAACGCATAGTGAGAGGGTGTCACCTATGTCAGCTGGCGAAGCGCGAAATTCGACCAACTGTAGGGCCGAGTAAATCCATAATTACCAAAGAAGTAGGACAATTAGCTATGGCAGATTTATACGGACCTTTACCGAGAGGAATGGGAGGGGTTAAATTCATTTTCGTGATCCAAGATTCATTCAGTAGATTTGTAAAATTATATAAATTGAGGATAGCAAGTACTAAGACCGTGTTAAATTGTGTAGAGGATTTTAATAAAACAATACAAATAGATGCTTTGTTAACTGACAACGGATCTCAATTTACGTCGAAGAAATGGGAAAACAATTTAAATAGGATGGGCATACGAATCGTACATACTTCAATACGAAATCCCGGACCGAACATAACAGAGCGCGTGAATAAAGAATTAGGTAGAATTTTCCGTATTTATTGTCACGAAAAACACACCAAGTGGGCGGCTTTCCTTAAAGAAATAGAACAAACCTACAATAATTCGATACACTGTTCAACAGGATTCTCACCCAATGAAATAGCTTTTGGGAAATCACCAACTTATAGTTTAGACAGGTATACTCAAGGCTGCGGAAAATCTACGAAAACAATAAATGAAATAAGATTAGCAGCACGGAAAAATTTAGAGAAAAGCGCTGCAAATCGACAGAAATACTATAATCTCAACAAAAGATTAATAACTTATGAGATTGGGACTCTGGTCAAGTTGAAAAAATTTACACAATCAAACCTACTCAAAAAAGAAATAAAAAAATTCAATCTGCTTTACGATGGACCTTATGTAATTGGGTCAGAAGTTTATAGTAACACGTATACGCTAATTGATCCGGTAACTCGGGAAATAAAAGGAGATTATAGCGCAATTCATTTAGCGAAATATTATACATGTAATAAGGAACAAAAACCGAGTTTAGAGATAGTGGAAATCAACGAATAAAATGCGAAATTTACAAATATTTGAAACTTTAAATAAACAAACGATTGAGAAATACAAATAAAAATATGTTAGAATACGATATAATTTAAGGAGGGAGGGAGAAAGAAAATTACTAAAATATTAGACTATCAGTTTGTTTGCGAGGGGCGGGTCGTCCTTAAGTCTTTAAGGTTGAGTGAACAAATTTCTTAATAAGCGACAATCATATTCTAATTTACTAATAGAGTAAGAGAAAAATTTTTCGATAATATTGATTTTCTAGTTTAGAAAAAAAAAATTGTGTGTTAGTGCGTAGGAAAATTTTTGTTAGATAAGTAAGAACACAGAAGGAAAGCGTATGGGAGTTATATACCCACAAAAGGAACAAAAAAATATATATATATATATTATAAATAGGATAGGGTACGTTTTATAAAACAAGATTTTAAATTGACAATGCATAGAGTTAGAACTTTTTTGAAAACTTGAAATAAGGTTATCTATAGATTTAGAGTAGACATTAGGTAAAGATAAAAAGGGAACATTAGAAATTACGATATCGATAGGTTAAATTTTCAAAAAAAAAAAATTTTAAAGGGAAACAGGAACGATGAGAAAATTGGAGGTTAGATAAGAACAGTTATGAAATTAAAAAATTAGGATGGACAACACCTAGGCTAGAACAACTTGTTTGAATGATCTATGAAAAGACAATTAGAAATTACACAAAAAAAAAAATTTTTAGCGAATAAGAGAAAAAAAAAAAAAAACCCAAAATGCTGGAAAAGTTTAAATGAAACATGTATACCACTGATTGTCGGATTGGGTGAGGTCGTGCAAAGATATACGTTTCACGAAAATATAATACTTACAAAACCAAAACAAACAATTATTTGCACACCAAGAGACCACCCGCCCTTCAGTTGGTCAATAGACCGCGAGATTGCAAACAATCTTTACCTGAATCATTGTGAGGGAGGTCTTAGTCCAACCAGGTTGAGGACCACCTAAACACGCGAGTCGAGGGGCGTGTTTTTTTTTCCCAGAAAAAAAAGAGAGATTAATTTTGAGTTTATCAAAATTAGAGAAAATTCCATAAAATAAAATCTACGCGAAAAGAAAATAGAAAATACAATGTGATTCAAAGTCAAGGTTGTTAACAATCCAAACAGAATGGAAAGAGAGATAGGGAATAACAGAATGAGGGGGGGGGAGAAAGGAAATAACAGAATGGAAAGAGAGATAGGGAATAACAGAATGAGGGGGGGGGAGAAAGGAAATAACAGAATGGAGAGAGAGATAGGGAAGGATAGAGTGAGGTAGAGAAAGGAAATAACAGGAAGTGATGTAGGAAAAGGAATAACAGAACGAGGGGGGGAGAAAAGCTAGACTACATTTTGAACACAATTTCGATGTCTAAAGTAGTATACAACGTTAGCCACAGCAGATTGAGTTCAGAGGGGGGAACTGTGATGAAAGGCTTTAAATCACAGTGAGAGAAAAACAGATAAACCATAGCTGCAAGAAAATATGCAAATTATTTATGAAAACGGACATGCTAACGACATCTGGCGGAGAAAGAATTGATCCAGCTTGCTTGCAGTAGACTCCTGTAATAGTTGAAATTATATCGAGGTTCTAAGACGAAAGCAGAGAGGTCGTAAAATCGTCTAGGACTAGACAGGGCTTCCCCTTTTCTAGGCCTAAAAATAAACAATGAAGGTTGTCAACCAATAGATCTAAACAAAGAGCTATAAAAATTTTGAGTAACCAATCAGTGAACGAAGGGGGGTGTGTCTACGAAAGACAAAGGATTGAACCTTGGACCCGACATTAAAAAAGATAATTAATTGCATTTCCGTTCCCACAAAAATTAGAGGTGAACGCACTATGGCATAAACACTGACGTTCAAGGCGACAAACTCTAGGAAATGTTTACAATAACCGAGACATTTAGGTGATGGCGAACCGTTGAAATCGAGTGCTTTGAAGATTTTACAAATTGAAAAACACACGCACGAAAATGCAATGGAAAATTTATAAACGTGATAGTATAAAAAAGGGACGGGAAAAGCGAAGGAAAGTTACTGGCGGAATTTCAACTGTAGTGAAATTATTTATGATAGAAGGAGGGTGTCATGTTCGATAAAAATCGTACTAAAGAGAGGAGTGAGTGTTGGAAACAATGGAAATTAATCGTTATCAATTTAAGATGAAACGGACATATTGGTAAATCAATTTTGAATGAAAATCTCGCAAAAAAAATAGACATTTTAGAAAATTGCGGCGACCGAATGGAAGGATAATACAGAGATTTTAGCTGCTACGAAGGTTCTAGGGACGTGAAAATCGAGTATCAGAAGAAGACAGTAACACTAAACATATAGCGATAGATTAGATTCAGGAAAAGTAGACATTATACATAATTATTAGGTTAGATATATATTAGAGTTACCCAATATTACGGAGGGATCGAACCAAGATAAAAGGTTGGCGGTCTCATGTATATTTTGAAGGGTAAACAATCGAAATCCGAACATGATTTTTATTTACGTTAAGGTAATAAACGATTGGAAAAGCGATTAACTTTAACGTTGGTCTTATGAAGTATTTAGATTAGTCAAAAGAGATTAAAATTAATAGGTTTGAAATTAAACTAAATTTACGAGTCTAGTACCAAAATTTTAAACGTAAACAGGTGTCCAGACATATAATTTATGTGAAATCTTGTAAGTGAGGGATGGAGGATGGGGCGGAGATTGGATCAGGCAATAAAAATGACAGATATCCCAGAGTCTAATTAGGTATATCTCCCATAGAAGTGTGGAAAATTATATATTAATTAATAATAGATGAAGTATGAAATTTCCCAGGAGACCACACACATCGGGAAAAGTGGAGAAAAGATAAAAGGAAGGGTAAAGAACGGAGATAGGAAATGATCCATGTGGAGAAAAGCGATACAATTCGAATTTATCCGTGAAATTAATAAATACGACTTGGAAAATGAGTAATTATAAGAGTTATGAGAAATGACATAAGAATCAAGAAGAAATTGTGCAAGAAAACGTCGCGGATAAAAGAAAATCCAAGAAGATAAGGAAAAATTCAAATCTGCGGCATTAAGAGAGAAAGTACTGGTGAAAATGGAAAAGCCCATATAAGGGACAATAAAATTGAGTAGAATTCAGACGAATCGAAATTCAAAAATGCGTAGTAAAGATTTCAGCATGGATTTAAACAATTTTCGCACGAGATGCATAAAATTGAGATCTGTATATATGTTATTGAGGACGGACCTATCGCGAATTGAGAAAAAAAAGGAACGCAAAATCATGAGATTTTAACTACATTTTTGTATGAACAGAGGACAAAGGGAGCTTGGGCGATTAACACAGACTCACCCGATTCGGACCCTATTAAGTTAGCGACGTGAGATAAAAATTGACCGCCACCCAGAGCCGGAAAGCAGAACATCTTATGGAAGCACAATCGATATTGATGGAAGGGGTGTTTGGATTTACGAGTTGATAGGAGATAGAATTAAGCATCAAGAGAAATTCAGATACGTCTTTTGGAACCTGAGAGGGGTATAAAAAGTTGGAACACATCAGTCAGGAGGCAGTCAGTCGAGATTTTGAAAACGGAGTTTACGTCGCAGTACTACGTCTTTGGTAGGATTAACAGTGAAAAATCTTTAAGTGTTAAATTTTAAATAAGCCCCTGGACTTAGGAAAATTTTGTGAAAAATACAAGTGCTAGAGTCAGTGAAATTTTAAGTGCTTTAAAAGTAAAGTGAGAAGTGCTAAAAAGTGAATTGTGAATTAATTAAAAATTTAAAAATAATTATTTCATTCAAAGTGAAAACATTCAAATTAAATTTAAGAGTTTGTTATCGTTAATCTAAAGTGAACGTGATCGCGTATTGATATTTAAAAAAATAGATTATAATTTAACGTCAATTTGGTTAAAAAATAATAATAATAGTAATAAATACTTCATCTTAGGTTAAAAGAAACACAAAAACAAAAAAAAAAGGATTCGATAATAATAAACGTTTAAACCTTTGTTCTAAAATTAATAGTAAGAGGAAAAAAATTTAATTTATTAAGAAGTTATTTAAAAGTTTGCACAATTCGGAATAAATTTTCTTATCAATTTAGATAAAAAGAAATTTAGAATTAATAAATTGTTAAATTAAAATCCATCGTGCGTATAGCGACAGTGTTAAAAGTGTTTGTCGTTTTAACCGGAATTTTAATCATCAGTCTATCATTTCGATAAAGAATTTGAAACAGCTATCATTCAAAAGCTTAAACTAGAAAAGTGTTATTAAATCAACGGGTTTTCTGAATTAGGATTTCGTTCGGAAGAAAAATTAAATATCAGCTAATTTATACGATTTAAGCGAGAATAAAATATTAAATAGGAATAAATAGTCGAAAAGATTTATTTTGAAATTAGTTGAAAAATACAATTAATTAGGTAGGATTTCTTCATCAAGGTTGTTGTGTACTACCCGACCGGAAATACCTTGACGTGGGTGAGTTTTCCTTTTATAAATAATTTTCAGGTCCCAGGAGACACAGAAGGGCTGTGAAGTGGAAGTATATCAATTGAATATTAAATTAAAACAACAAAACAAAGAATTACACATTAATATATGTATATTGTATATTTGTATATATATTTATAATTATAAAATAAAATATTGTATATAAAGAATATATATATGAGTAATGTAATTATATATATGTATTTTATTTATTAATCGAAACATCGAAATGGTAGCGATTTTTAATACCTACCCGAGGACATATCTATATTATTGAAAAAGAAAATATGTATTTATTAATATTCAAGACCATGTAGAATCATATACCTTATATTTATTTATTAATATATGTAATCTTATTTAACGTATTTCGACAATCGAGATATGTGTACATATATATATATATTTATATTATTTTCACTTAACTTCTAGTAAATTTACTAAATTCGGAAAATGAAATAAATAGTTTAACTTCAATAAAGGATTTAAAAATATTTTAATTAATAGTGCACAATAAAAGTAAAGAGGCACAAATGACTTCTAAGGAATTTTAAAATAAACAAATCTCACATTTAGGTTAGTGTGTCAGGAGATGTTTATATTATTTGTTTACAAAACAAAGGATCACTGGAGAATTGGGTCAACCGCATAGTTTGAAAACGACCTTGGCCATAATTAGTTAGTCACAAAGGATTTTATTAATTACCCGAAACAGCAGGAAGATGCGTGTTCTCAAATACTTATCATTCACAATCAACAATTGGAAAATCACGGGTTAGTAGGAAGATTTATATCGAATAATTATACGAAACATTTGAATATTATTGATTGGGTGCTCATACAAAACCCCATCAGTTGCCTGAGATATTTGAGGGTCGAGTACTCTCTAATGTGGCAATCAACCACTTGAAACAATTGGAAATTCACGGGATAGGATGAACAAAAATTAATGTTGAACCCTGGAGGTAAAATTTAAAACAAATACAGTTCATTAATAGGAGGCAGTGGTCGCTCCTATAACAAGACCATTAACCAAATCAAATAGAGATGGCGATTCTCTTAAATAAAAACGTCAAAACCAAACAAACAAAAGCCTGGAGTTCGATAGCTCTCCAAAACAAACTATCAAATATGACCTTATTCTACTAGTATTTATTAGTATCACCTTATTAGTACGTATATATTCGGTTACCAGACCTAGAGCTTCGCAGAGTTCTTGGCGCGAGATCCGAGCTCGGAATGCGAGGTAGATAGCCTCGTATTGCGAGTTATAAACCTTTCCCAAACTGTATGTATACATATATTTATTCGTATGTACTGTTTACTGGAGAATGCGGACCTGCATACAGCTTGCATTTTAGGTCTTATAGACCACTCCCGCATTTTCTTTTAAACGTGGAATGAGGATTCACGACCCGTAAGTCCACACCAACCGTGAGTATATGATTGTATATAGGACGAAACCGGTTCGCCCTAAGTAAATTGTAGTCCAAGGAGGAGTCGGAATTTGGGGGTATCGAGACCCGAGGGGAAACTTGAATGCAGTACATGATGACGTGGAAGGCTCTTTGGGACGCGATAACTTAGGTATCAATCAAAGAGCCGTGTCAAAGGATTGTGCAAATTTCTTGTTGACTCACGATCATCTCGTTTACTTGCAGGAGGATTTGGAGCCAAATTATGCCAGCAAATGGGCTATTCCGAGTTCGTCAAATATGCAATTAACTAATTACTTTAACCTACTAAATCAATCTTTACATGTACCTTATAGCAGCAGAATCAAAAAGGAGTGGCGCCAAACAGACCCAAGAGCTTACCAAAATCAAATTTACTAACGATTAACCATTTGAGTTATATTTAATTACTTGTCCAAATAAACATGTATAATATCTTTTATCAGCGTTTAACTACGACTTTGTTAGGGTGCAGGGAATCAGAATAATTACAATAGGAAAGTTAGCTCATTCAGGGAATTCATTTAAGTCTAGGTTTGCAATGGAAAGACCAATTAAATTGTGAAACTCAACACCTCGATCAGAACCAAGGGGGTTACCACAAAAATGAAGGTAATTAAAATCCTATATCATAAATCAAAAAAATTACACAACGTTTGATGGAATTTAATTACAATATAAATACGGAAATATTTGCGTTCAAGTTCGTAAATAACGTATTAATTAGTTGAGTACATATGTCTATGAAGATATATAGTACAAGAGAGCTTTAAGTAGCTTTCTGTAGATATCAAAGAAAAGGGTCCAATTTTCATGGAGGCTTATGTGTTGTAGGGGAGGAATTTTCCATCCCTGCGAACACATATGCAAAGCCTTAGAGAAAAAATTAAATATCGGTCATAGCCAAGAGAGAAGAAAATTTTATATTGTTTTAAACAAATAAAAATAAAAGAAAATGGTGAAAAGGCGAAAACATTACAAACTTCTTGCGTAGTTATTTTATAACACGCTGGCGCCCGCTCAGACATTCCTTACAAGATTTTAAGTGTTTTAATTTAATAATGTTACCTGCTCGTTAGACATAATTTTATCAAGATGGCGTTAAACTTACGTACATTCTTGACACGCCCGGAGATAAGATGTTTGTTAGAGTCTCATGTTTATTTTTATTGATCAAGTATTTTAATAATTGTTATCTAATAAATTAGCGTCTGTTGATATTTAAAACATTCTTTTATTTTACTTCCTTATCAGATCTCATCACTACCTACATACATTGCGTGCAGTGCGTGTGCGTAGATGACTAGATTATTGTATTTGGTAATTACCAATTAATGTCACAATCGTTAGATCCATCATTAATTTATACAAATAATCTTTTCATCACCCATCCATTGGCATCAATGTTACACCATGACACTCCTTTCTTTCATAAAAAAACACATAAAGCATCCCAAAGATAACACAGATCCTGACGGAGATGATTCCTTTTGAAGTTAATTAAAAAAAAACGAATAGTTACTCGAGTTGGGTCGTATCAAGAGTCGGAATAACAGAAGTGGGAAAATGATACGATGATATGTTAGTAAGTTGGTTAGCCACAAAAGAACATACCTGCTTTTTTGATTCTGTGGCACTTGAAGGCATACATCTTCTTCTGCACCTCGGGATTGCTGTCAAGGTACTCCATGGCCACGCTGCCCTCGATGGAGCTGAGCACGTAGCCCTGCTTGTTGGGGAAAACACGGATGCAGCGTGTCTGGTACTTCAGCGAGGACTCGCGGCGCTGGTTGGTCTGCGCCATGTTGCGCACGTCCCACACAAATATCTTACGGTTCGTAGTGCCTACCACAAACTTCTCACCAATCACGCTCATCGTGTACACCTGGAAAAAGCTTTTTTTTTAGAAACAGCATGTATTTGTAATAAATATATCATATTTATCAACTAAACAAACTTTTATCAATTCAATCTAAACCACACTGTAGAAAGAAGAGTATGCAAATTTGCATCTCAAAAAATGTAAGCATCGCAGGGAATGATTTTTCATGATCTCATTTGGGTACATTTTAGGTTAGTAAAACTATTGTTTAATTTTTTTTAATACAAAATAATGTCTTGAGTGAGCAATCAAATATACTCAAAGCTAAGCTGGAAAATATACAGAAAATAGGAACACCCTAAATATGCACATTTTATTTTAAAAACACTTTGTATCAGTTAGCTAATTTATTTATTTATTTATCTACGCCCTTCGGACTTTTAAATAAAACAATTTAAATTAATAAACACATAAATTTGTTTTTGACCACTTTATTTTAATTACACTCAACAGGTTTCAGAGTTACCTTTCCTTTAAAACGAAGAATTTTAAAAACAGTTTTATTATCAATAGAAGAATAAAAATAACCATGAAAATAATAGCACAATAATAAAACAATGTAATAATGCTTGTAGCTTTATATATATTATATAGCTTTTTTTTTTTTTTTTTCTTATTATTTCTGGCTTTCACCCTTCAAGGGTGTTCTTGGCCATCATTTAAAATTATTGAGAAATGAAAGGTGAATTTAAATATTAATTTTATTTAAATTGGCAAATTTCAAAATTATAATGAAAATTGGAGTCGAGTTCAGACTTAGAAGAGATGAGATGTTGAATGGAGGGGAGGCAATTTTAGATAAGGCTTGATAGAAGAGAGGATATTTGTTTAGAGAGGGACAACCAAAAAATATGTGATCTAAAGTTCCCACTTCTAGACCACAGAATGTACAATCTGGGGAGTCAACAACGTGAATTTTAAAAAGATGGGAAGGAACGGAACAATGTCCGATCCTCATTCGAATGAGTGAAGAAATTTCTTTTTTGGAAAAATGAGGGAATTGCTGAAACCACGGTTTTGATGGAATAGTCCTTTGTATTGAGGCATAGCAGGCTCCCTTGGATTGACTAGCAATGTGCCAATACTCCGACCAAACATTGCGGGATCTATCTTTGATGATGGAAAAAATGTCAGATAGGGGAATGTGGTTTACGAGGGTAACAACAGGGTTGGACGCTCCTTGTTTTGCCAAGGCATCCGCAATATCATTACCCATGATACCAACATGTCCAGGAATCCAAATCAGAGTTACAGTTTTACCAGAGCTTTGAATGGAGGCTATCATCTCTCGAATAAGGCATACAAAGTGATCATCAGGATGAAGAAGAGGACTGGATTTAAGTTTTTGGAGGGAACTGAGAGAGTCAGAGAGAACGAGGGAATGTTCAAAATTATTTTTGATTATATATTTGAGAGATTCTATTATTGCAATGCACTCGGCTGAAAATATTGAAAATTGATTTGAAATTGAATGAAATATTCTGTCATTAGAATTATTGTGGTAAACGTTAATACCTATACCACAGTTAGGAGAGTCGGGAGATTTGGATCCATCAGTAAATAAAAGAGAAAAGTTGGGCCATTTAGATAAAATAATGTCATTGAACATATTATTGACAGTTCGGGCCGGGAGATTGGAATGGCTTTTAAGGATTCCGATCCCTTCTATTATTGTTGGGGATAGGGTGACGTGACTATATTTTAATTTGTATAAGGGAAGTAGATCATTTTGGATAATGTGAAGCTCTGAGAGAGACTTAAAATTCTTACAGATGTCAGGAAGAGGTTTAGTTGAAGCTCTGATTGTAGATGAATGAGTTGAGTGAATGAACAACGAGACGCTGGGGATAACCTGATGACATTTAGAATTTAAACATTTAAGAACAAATTTGTCAGCAAATAGTTGACGCCTTAAATAAAGAGGAGGATCAGAACATTCTACTTGAAGGGAATTGATGGGTGACGATTGCATCGCTCCAGTTATAATTCGCAAAGATTTAGATTGAATTTTGTCTAATTTATCAAGTACATTTTTTGAGGCAGTACTAAAAAGTGGGCAGGCATAGTCAAGATGGCTTCGAATAAGTGCGTTGTAAAGCAACTTAATGCAAGTAGGGTGAGCACCCCACCAAACGCCAGATAATGATCTGATGATATTTAAATTTTTTTCGCATTTAGTAACTAAATTATTAATATGGGAAGACCATTTAAGTTTCCTATCAAATGTTACTCCCAAAAATTTTACTTCAGAAGCGTTGGGGATTGGAGAATTTTTAAATAAAATTTGAACGGGGGGGTTTTTATGGCGATTTGAGAAGGTGACACACTGAGTCTTTTGGATTGAAAGTTCAAGACCATTTAACGTGAGCCATGTGCAAAGGGCATTCATGGCTTCGTTAAGATATTTGACGGCGAGAGGGATGATTTTGGATGATAAGAAGAAAGCTATGTCATTTGCGAACTCAATAACTTTTACTTGTGGGGGAATAGCGACATGCATATCATATGTGTATATATTATACAGTAAGGGGGACAATACATCGCCCTGTGGTAAACCCTTCCAAATAGACCTACTTTGAGGAAAAATATCTGGAAGTTCAATGAAAATTTTTCTATCTAGAAATAGATTAATAATAGATTGAACAAACATGGGGGGAAGGCCAAGGCTGTGATGAAAGGCTTTAAATCACAGTGAGAGAAAAACAGATAAACCATAGCTGCAAGAAAATATGCAAATTATTTATGAAAACGGACATGCTAACGACATCTGGCGGAGAAAGAATTGATCCAGCTTGCTTGCGGTAGGCTCCTGTAATAGTTGAAATTATATCGAGGTTCTAAGACGAAAGCAGAGAGGTCGTAAAATCGTCTAGGACTAGACAGGGCTTCCCCTTTTCTAGGCCTAAAAATAAACAATGAAGGTTGTCAACCAATAGATCTAAACAAAGAGCTATAAAAATTTTGAGTAACCAATCAGTGAACGAAGGGAGGTGTGTCTACGAAAGACAAAGGATTGAACCTTGGACCCGACATTAAAAAAGATAATTAATTGCATTTCCGTTCCCACAAAAATTAGAGGTGAACGCACTATGGCATAAACACTGACGTTCAAGGCGACAAACTCTAGGAAATGTTTACAATAACCGAGACATTTAGGTGATGGCGAACCGTTGAAATCGAGTGCTTTGAAGATTTTACAAATTGAAAAACACACGTACGAAAATGCAATGGAAAATTTATAAACGTGATAGTATAAAAAAGGGACGGGAAAAGCGAAGGAAAGTTACTGGCGGAATTTCAACTGTAGTGCAATTATTTATGATAGAAGGAGGGTGTCATGTTCGATAAAAATCGTACTAAAGAGAGGAGTGAGTGTTGGAGACAATGGAAATTAATCGTTATCAATTTAAGATGAAACGGACATATTGGTAAATCAATTTTGAATGAAAATCTCGCAAAAAAAATAGACATTTTAGAAAATTGCGGCGACCGAATGGAAGGATAATACAGAGATTTTAGCTGCTACGAAGGTTCTAGGGACGTGAAAATCGAGTATCAGAAGAAGACAGTAACACTAAATATATAGCGATAGATTAGATTCAGGAAAAGTAGACATTATACTAAATTATTAGGTTAGATATATATTAGAGTTACCCAATATTACGGAGGGATCGAACCAAGATAAAAGGTTGGCGGTCTCATGTATATTTTGAAGAATAAACAATCGAAATCCGAACATGATTTTTATTTACGTTAAGGTAATAAACGATTGGAAAAGCGATTAACTTTAACGTTGGTCTTATGAAGTATTTAGATTAGTCAAAAGAGATAAAAATTAATAGGTTTGAAATTAAACTAAATTTACGAGTCTGGTACCAAAATTTTAAACGTAAACAGGTGTCCAGACATATAATTTATGTGAAATCTTGTAAGTGAGGGATGGAGGATGGGGCGGAGATTGGGTCAGGCAATAAAAATGACAGATATCCCAGAGTCTAATTAGGTATATCTCCCATAGAAGTGTGGAAAATTATATATTAATTAATAATAGATGAAGTATGAAATTTTCCTGGAGACCACACACATCGGGAAAAGTGGAGAAAAGATGAAAGAAAGGGTAAAGAACGGAGATAAAGAATAATCCAAGTGGAGAAAAGTGATACAATTCAAATTTATCCGTGAAATAAATAAATACGACTTGGAAAATAACTAGTTAAAGAGTTATGAGAAATGACATAAGAATAAAGAAGAAAATTGTGCAAGAAAACGTCGCGGATAAAAGAAAATCCAAAAGATAAGGAAAAATTCAAATCTGCGGCATTAAGAGAGAAAGTACTGGTGAAAATGGAAAAGCTCATATAGGTGACAATAAAATTGAGTAGAATTTAGATAAATCGAAATTCTAAACTGCATAGTAGGGATTTCAACATGGATTTAGGTATTTTTCACACGAGATGCGTAAAATTGAGATGTATATATATATTATTGAGGACGGACCTATCGCAAATTGAGAAAAAAAAGGAACACAAAATCATGAGAATTTAACTACATTTTGTATGAACACAGGACAAAGGAAGCTTGGGCGATTAACACAGACTTACCCGATTCGGACCCTATCGACTTAGATTTGTGAGATAAAAACTAACTACCGCCCAGAGCCGGAAAGCAGAACATCTTATGGGAGCACATTCGATATTGATGGAAGGGGTGTTTGGATTTACGAGTTGATAGGAGATAGAATTAAGCATCAAGAGACATTCAGATACGTCTTTTGGAACCTGAGAGGGGTATAAAAGATGGAACTCATCAGTCAGGAGGACAGTCGCGCCGAGGGTTTGAAAAGTTGTTACATGGCAGTACTACGTCTATTGGTAAAATTCTAGTGAAATAATCTAAGTGTTAAATTCTGAACAAGTACCTGGACTTAGAAAGTTTTGTAAAAAGTCTTAAATTCAGTTTCTAAATTCTGAAAACCCCACCAGTGAAGTTTTGTTAAATCAGTTTAATTTGGTTAAACAGTGAAAATAAATATAATTTAAACTCAGTGCTTAAAAGTGTTAAGTGAAGTGCAAAAAGTGAATTGTGAATTAATTAAAAATTTAAAAATAATTATTTCATTCAAAGTGAAAACATTCAAATTAAATTTAAGAGTTTGTTATCGTTAATCTAAAGTGAACGTGATCGCGTATTGATATTTAAAAATAGATTATAATTTTGTTTAAAATTATTAATAGTAAATACTTCATCTTAGGTTAAAAGAAACACAAAACAAAAAAAAAGGATTCGATAATAATAAACGTTTAAATCTTTGTTCTAAAATTAACAGTTAGAAAAAAAATTTAATTTATTAATAGTCGAGTAAATTAAAAGTTTGCACAATTTGGAATAAATTTTCTTATCAATTTATATAAAAAGAAATTTAGAATTAATAAATTGTTCAATTAAAATCCATCGTGCGTATAGCGACAGTGTTAAAAGTGTTTGTCGTTTTAACCGGAATTTTAATCATCAGTCTATCATTTCGAAAAAGAATTTGAAACAGCTATCATTCAAAAGCCTAAACTAGAAAGGTGTTATTAAATCAACGGGTTTTCTGAATTAGGATTTCGTTCGGAAGAAAAATTAAATATCAGCTAATTTATACGATTCAAGCGAGAATAAAAAATTAAATAGGAATAAATAGTCGAAAAGATTTATTTTGAAATTAGTTGAAAAATACAATTAATTAGGTAGGATTTCTTCACCAAGGTTGTTGTGTACACCCGACCGGAAATACCTTGACGTGGGTGAGTTTTCCTTTTATAAATAATTTTCAGGTCCCAGGAGACACAGAAGGGCTGTGAAGTGGAAGTATATCAATTGAATATTAAATTAAAACAACAAAACAAAGAATTACACATTAATATATGTATGTTGTATATTTGTATATATATTTATAAATATAAAATAATATATTGTATATAAAGAATATATATATGAGTAATGTAATTATATATATGTATTTTATTTATTAATCGAAACATCGAAATGGTAGCGATTTTTAATACCTACCCGAGGACATATCTATATTATTGAAAAAGAAAATATGTATTTATTAATATTCCAGACTATGTAGAATCATATATTTTATATTTATTTATTAATATATGTACTCTTTTTTAACATATTTTGACAATAGAGATATGTGTACTTAAATATATATTTATATTTATTCTTCATTTAACCTAGTAAATTTACTAAATTCGGAAAATGAAATAAATAGTTTAACTTCAATAAAGGAATTAAAAATATTTAAATTAACTATGCACAATAAACGGTATCATAACTGTATCAGTAAAGAGGCACAAATGACTTCTAAGGAATTTTAAAATAAACAAATCTCACATTTAGGTTAGTGTGTCAGGAGATGTTTATATTATTTGTTTACAAAACAAAGGATCACCGGAGAATTGGGTCAACCGCATAGTTTGAAAACGACCTTGGCCATAATTAGTTAATCACAAAGGATTTTATTAATTACCCGAAACAGCTGGAAGATGCGTGTTCTCAAATACTTATCAATCACAAACGACAATTGAAAAATCACGGGTTAGCCAGATTTACATCAAAAAATTACATAAAACATTTAAATACCATTAATTAGTTAGTCACAAAGGATTTTATTAATTACCCGAAACAGCTGGAAGATGCGTGTTCTCAAATACTTATCAATCACAAACGACAATTGAAAAATCACGGGTTAGCCAGATTTATATCAAAAAATTACATGAAACATTTGAAGACCATTGATTAGATAATCGCACAGTTTTTATTAGTTACCTGAAACAGCTGGAAGCTGCGTGCTTACAAATACTTATCATTCACAATCGACAATTGAAAAATCACGGGTTAGCCAGATTTATATCGAATAATTATACGAAACATTTGAATTTTATTGATTGGGTGCTCATACAAAACCCCATCAGTTGCCTGAGATATTTGAGGGTCGAGTACTCTCTAATGTGGCAATCAACCACTTGAAACAATTGGAAAATCACGGGATAGGATGAACAAAAATTAATGTTGAACCCTGGAGGTAAAATTTAAAACAAATACAGTTCATCAATAGGAGGCAGTGGTCGCTCCTACAACAAGACCATTAACCAAACCAAATAGAGATGACGATTCTCTTAAATAAAAACGTCAAAACCAAACAAACAAAAGCCTGGAGTTCGATAGCTCTCCAAAACAAACTATCAAATAATTTCTTATTCTACTAGTATGTATTAGTATCACCTTATTAGTACGTATATATTCGGTTACCAAGCTAAGAATTGTGCAGAATTCTTTGTGCGAGATCCGAGCTTGGGATGCGAGGTAAATAGCCTTGTATTGCAAGTTATAAACCTTTCCCAAACTGTATGTATACATATATTTATTCGTATGTACTGTCTATTGGAGGATGCGGACCTGCATACAGCTTGCATTTAGGTCAGTAGACCACTCTCGCATCTTCTCTTAGACGTGGAATGAGGATTCACGACCCGTAAGTCCACACCAACCGTGAGTATATGATTGTATATAGGACGAAACCGGTTCGCCCTAAGTAAATTGTAGTCCAAGGAGGGGTCGGAATTTGGGGGTATCGGGACCCGGGGGGAAACTTGAATGCAGTACATGATGACGTGGAAGGCTTTTTGGGACACGATAACTTAGGTATCAATCAAGGAGCCGTGTCAAAGGATTGTGCAAATTTCTAGTCCACTCCCGATCATCTCGTTTACTTGATGGAGGATTGGAGCCAAATTATGCCAGCAAATGGGCTATTCCGAGTTCGTCAAATATGCAATTAACTAATTACATTAACCTACTAAATCAATCTTTACATGTACCTTATAGCAGCAGAATCATAAAGGAGTGGTGCCACACGGACACAAAAGTTCACCAAAATCAAATTTACTAACAATTAACCATTTGAGTTATATTAAATTACCTGTCCAAATAAACATGTATAATATCTTTTATCAGCGTTTAACTACGATTTTGTTAGGGTGCAGGGAATCAGAATAATTACAATAGGAAAGTTAGCTCATTCAGAAAATTCATTTAAGTCTAGGTTTGCAATAGAAAGACTAATTCAACTTTGAACTCAACACCTCGATCAGAACCAAGAGGGTTACCACAAAAATGAAAGTAATTAAAATCCTATATCATAAATCAAAAAAATTACACAACGTTTGATGGAATTTAATTACAATATAAATACGAAAATTATTTGCGTTCAAGTTCGTAAATAACGTATTAATTAGTTGAGTACATATGTCTATGAAGATATATAGTACAAGAGAGCTTTAAGTAGCTTTCTGTAGATATCAAAGAAAAGGGTCCAATTTTCATGGAGGCTTATGTGTTGTAGGGGAGGAATTTTCCATCCCTGCGAACACATATGCAAAGCCTTAGAGAAAAAATTAAATATCGGTCATAGCCAAGAGAGAAAGAAAATTTTATATTGTTTTAAACAAATAAATAAAAAAAAGAAAATGGTGAAAAGGCGAAAATATTACAACTGACAGCCGTGTCCAGGAGGTTCAGGTTTTATAAGTTTTGAGAGAAAAAAAAACAAAGTTATTGGTCAACCTATTGCAAAAACGGAGAAAATAATAATAATAAATAGAACGAAATTAATTAAAGAGTTAACAAAACAAAAAAAAAAAAAATTATCAGAAAAGTGCGACATTACATAAATATACAGTGAAATTTAAAAATAAATAGATTAACGTAAACAAACAATAAATCCAAAAAGAAAGTGTTAACGAATAAATCTTATAATACAAAAAGTGTCCTTATAAATAAAAATGTGTTAATTCAAATGACCGTGAACTTTAGAGTCAATAAAAATACCTTTCATACGATAATATAAACAATATGAAAGAAGTAGGTTAATGATGTCATTCACTCGAGAGGAATGCGTTCCGTAAACAAAAACATTGTTTATGTTTTGGGTTCATCGAACAAATCGGAATGTTGATATAAAGCAAGTTTAATAAACAGACAAACCCGAAAAACATCGAACTTATTGGGACATCAAAGAACATCTAAAAATTGATAAGATAAACATCGAGATTTTAAAAGGTCGGAAACATCGTTGAATAATACGTATCACTCCGAGGAACAAAAAATTAAATAACAAACGTCGAGATTAAATAAACAATGACACAAAACGAGATAGCTGGAACAAATATAACATAAACATTGCATTTGGATATCGTGAAGTATTAACGTAAACAATTATTGTTTATCTTATATCCGACCAGCGGCGGGCCGTGGTACTTAACAAATTATTCACAAAGTCAGGAAAAGAAATTATTATTTCATCGCTAGACATTCGACAGAATTATGAGGAGGATAGAAAGGTTTAGAGAAATTAAATTGATTAATGTTTTACAACACCCAATGTACCTTACTAGATATCATTGGTTTTGCAAAAATAATGATTACGGAAAATATAAAATTGATTAATATCAATTGATTAACAAAAAAAAATAAAAAAATTTTTTTGATTAACTTTAATATCATTATAAAACAAAAGAAAAACAATTATTTTGATATGTTGGGGTGTAATCTATTATGATCATGTTGTAACATAATAAATAGCGGAAATATTACACCCATATCATGTGATAGATAGATCTATAATAACAATAATATCAAAATAGAAAAGTGTAATTGTATTACATCATAGTTAATCATTAGGACCACGTGTTAGATTCAAATGGTCGCGCTACGTGCCGCCAATGTAGATACTTGTTGTCAGGATCACAAATCTCGATAATCGGCAGAGACATTAATGAGGGTGAAACATTTGATGTTTTGTTTTGTGAGGTAAGATTAATCTTACATAATATAATTTACCATCTAAACGGGTAAGTTGAAATAACGTAAGATTTACTCATGATAATTTTGTTGACATTCGGATCAGGTTGTTGACTATTAAAACATATTTTAAGACACAGAGAACCCAGTCAATGGATTCGATAAAGAATTCAAGTATAGGCCAAACAAATAAACGTTGTTTTGAAAAGACAAAGTGTTAGTTGAGAATTCGAGTTTCAATTTCAAAAAAAAAAAAAAAAACAATTCAGAGTCGGCTCGAGATTTTAATGTTGTTGACGAATGTTTATGATGGGATATATATATATGTGTATATATATACCTATTTAAAGGAAATTCATGTTAGGCATTGCAAAAAAAAATCATAATAGATTTTACAAATTTTGCAAATTGAATATGGATTTTGCAAATTGGAAATAGATTTTGACGAATCAGGTGATGAAATACAAGAAGAAAAAAAAATCTAGAAAAACAAAAAAAAAATAGAAAAACGAGAAGGGAAATATTGTTACCAGAGAACTGCGAAATAGTTTAGTGATATTAAAAATAAAATAGATCAATAAATAAAATATAAATAAAAGTGAAAAAGTGCTCGCATGCAACAGACTGCGTTACGTAAACAAACGAAAGCAATTAAACACGATTCATTATGACGGGACAGTGAACCCACAAAATAGGACTCATATTGTTTATAAAACTAACCCTCGCGCCTTTGAGAATATAAACAAAGTAAGAAATTTACGACTTGGATTCAACGCGAAGGAATTTTAAACGTAAACCAACTTGGTCCTTCATGAACGAACGGGTGACACATTAAGATAAACAAAACGAAAAAGGATAAGATAAAAGTGATATCCAGATGAAACGAAGGATAACGTAAATAATCCTTATAGATAAGGATAAACATTGGATAAAGATAAAAGATAAATTATGATTTATCTAACGGGATAAAAGTATTAGGATTTGCGGACACTTATTATGAAATACAAACATCGGAGCTTAAATCAAGTATAGATCAAACAAATAAGTGTTGTTTTGAAACAACAAAAGTGTTAGTTGTGATTTCAACTTTCAATTTCAAAGAAAAATTACAATTCAGACGGCACCGAGATAAGCCACTTGACAGTGAATGAAAATAAATAAAATGGTCTAGACAAATAATAAACGGAAGCGCGTAGAATTGGAATTTGCAGCAACTGATAACACGGAGCAGGGGTACTCAACAGTTTGGAATTTGAAAAAAAAATTTTTTCATTAAAGAAAAAAAAGATTGAAGAATAAAACGTCAAGAAACGCTTGTTGTGAAGAGGGAGGTCTTAGTCCAACCAGGTTGAGGACCACCTAAACACGCGAGTCGAGGGGCGTGTTTTTTTTTTTTCCCAGAAAAAAAGAGATTAATTTTGAGTTTATCAAAATTAGAGAAAATTCCATAAAATAAAATCTACGCGAAAAGAAAATAGAAAATACAATTTGATTCAAAGTCAAGGTTGTTAACAATCCAAACAGAATGGAAAGAGAGATAGGGAATAACAGAATGAGGGGGGGGGAGAAAGGAAATAACAGGATGGAAAGAGAGATAGGGAATAGCAGAATGAGGGGGGGGGAGAAAGGAAATAACAGGATGGAAAGAGAGATAGGGAATAGCAGAATGAGGGGGGGGGAGAAAGGAAATAACAGAATGGAGAGAGAGATAGGGAATGATAGAGTGAGGTAGAGAAAGGAAATAACAGGAAGTGATGTAGGAAAAGGAATAACAGAACGAAGGGGGGAGAAAAGCTAGACTACATTTTGAACACAATTTCGATGTCTAAAGTAGTATACAACGTTAGCCACAGCAAATTGAGTTCAGAGGGGGGAACTGTGATGAAAGGCTTTAAATCACAGTGAGAGAAAAACAGATAAACCATAGCTGCAAGAAAATATGCAAATTATTTATGAAAACGGACATGCTAACGACATCTGGCGGAGAAAGAATTGATCCAGCTTGCTTGCGGTAGGCTCCTGTAATAGTTGAAATTATATCGAGGTTCTAAGACGAAAGCAGAGAGGTCGTAAAATCGTCTAGGACTAGACAGGGCTTCCCCTTTTCTAGGCCTAAAAATAAACAATGAAGGTTGTCAACCAATAGATCTAAACAAAGAGCTATAAAAATTTTGAGTAACCAATCAGTGAACGAAGGGAGGTGTGTCTACGAAAGACAAAGGATTGAACCTTGGACCCGACATTAAAAAAGATAATTAATTGCATTTCCGTTCCCACAAAAATTAGAGGTGAACGCACTATGGCATAAACACTGACGTTCAAGGCGACAAACTCTAGGAAATGTTTACAATAACCGAGACATTTAGGTGATGGCGAACCGTTGAAATCGAGTGCTTTGAAGATTTTACAAATTGAAAAACACACGTACGAAAATGCAATGGAAAATTTATAAACGTGATAGTATAAAAAAGGGACGGGAAAAGCGAAGGAAAGTTACTGGCGGAATTTCAACTGTAGTGCAATTATTTATGATAGAAGGAGGGTGTCATGTTCGATAAAAATCGTACTAAAGAGAGGAGTGAGTGTTGGAGACAATGGAAATTAATCGTTATCAATTTAAGATGAAACGGACATATTGGTAAATCAATTTTGAATGAAAATCTCGCAAAAAAAATAGACATTTTAGAAAATTGCGGCGACCGAATGGAAGGATAATACAGAGATTTTAGCTGCTACGAAGGTTCTAGGGACGTGAAAATCGAGTATCAGAAGAAGACAGTAACACTAAATATATAGCGATAGATTAGATTCAGGAAAAGTAGACATTATACTAAATTATTAGGTTAGATATATATTAGAGTTACCCAATATTACGGAGGGATCGAACCAAGATAAAAGGTTGGCGGTCTCATGTATATTTTGAAGAATAAACAATCGAAATCCGAACATGATTTTTATTTACGTTAAGGTAATAAACGATTGGAAAAGCGATTAACTTTAACGTTGGTCTTATGAAGTATTTAGATTAGTCAAAAGAGATAAAAATTAATAGGTTTGAAATTAAACTAAATTTACGAGTCTGGTACCAAAATTTTAAACGTAAACAGGTGTCCAGACATATAATTTATGTGAAATCTTGTAAGTGAGGGATGGAGGATGGGGCGGAGATTGGGTCAGGCAATAAAAATGACAGATATCCCAGAGTCTAATTAGGTATATCTCCCATAGAAGTGTGGAAAATTATATATTAATTAATAAAAGATGAAGTATGAAATTTTCCTGGAGACCACACACATCGGGAAAAGTGGAGAAAAGATGAAAGAAAGGGTAAAGAACGGAGATAAAGAATAATCCAAGTGGAGAAAAGTGATACAATTCAAATTTATCCGTGAAATAAATAAATACGACTTGGAAAATAACTAGTTAAAGAGTTATGAGAAATGACATAAGAATAAAGAAGAAAATTGTGCAAGAAAACGTCGCGGATAAAAGAAAATCCAAAAGATAAGGAAAAATTCAAATCTGCGGCATTAAGAGAGAAAGTACTGGTGAAAATGGAAAAGCTCATATAGGTGACAATAAAATTGAGTAGAATTTAGATAAATCGAAATTCTAAACTGCATAGTAGGGATTTCAACATGGATTTAGGTATTTTTCACACGAGATGCGTAAAATTGAGATGTATATATATATTATTGAGGACGGACCTATCGCAAATTGAGAAAAAAAAGGAACACAAAATCATGAGAATTTAACTACATTTTGTATGAACACAGGACAAAGGAAGCTTGGGCGATTAACACAGACTTACCCGATTCGGACCCTATCGACTTAGATTTGTGAGATAAAAACTTACTACCGCCCAGAGCCGGAAAGCAGAACATCTTATGGGAGCACATTCGATATTGATGGAAGGGGTGTTTGGATTTACGAGTTGATAGGAGATAGAATTAAGCATCAAGAGACATTCAGATACGTCTTTTGGAACCTGAGAGGGGTATAAAAGATGGAACTCATCAGTCAGGAGGACAGTCGCGCCGAGGGTTTGAAAAGTTGTTACATGGCAGTACTACGTCTATTGGTAAAATTCTAGTGAAATAATCTAAGTGTTAAATTCTGAACAAGTACCTGGACTTAGAAAGTTTTGTAAAAAGTCTTAAATTCAGTTTCTAAATTCTGAAAACCCCACCAGTGAAGTTTTGTTAAATCAGTTTAATTTGGTTAAACAGTGAAAATAAATATAATTTAAACTCAGTGCTTAAAAGTGTTAAGTGAAGTGCAAAAAGTGAATTGTGAATTAATTAAAAATTTAAAAATAATTATTTCATTCAAAGTGAAAACATTCAAATTAAATTTAAGAGTTTGTTATCGTTAATCTAAAGTGAACGTGATCGCGTATTGATATTTAAAAATAGATTATAATTTTGTTTAAAATTATTAATAGTAAATACTTCATCTTAGGTTAAAAGAAACACAAAACAAAAAAAAAGGATTCGATAATAATAAACGTTTAAATCTTTGTTCTAAAATTAACAGTTAGAAAAAAAATTTAATTTATTAATAGTCGAGTAAATTAAAAGTTTGCACAATTTGGAATAAATTTTCTTATCAATTTATATAAAAAGAAATTTAGAATTAATAAATTGTTCAATTAAAATCCATCGTGCGTATAGCGACAGTGTTAAAAGTGTTTGTCGTTTTAACCGGAATTTTAATCATCAGTCTATCATTTCGAAAAAGAATTTGAAACAGCTATCATTCAAAAGCCTAAACTAGAAAGGTGTTATTAAATCAACGGGTTTTCTGAATTAGGATTTCGTTCGGAAGAAAAATTAAATATCAGCTAATTTATACGATTCAAGCGAGAATAAAAAATTAAATAGGAATAAATAGTCGAAAAGATTTATTTTGAAATTAGTTGAAAAATACAATTAATTAGGTAGGATTTCTTCACCAAGGTTGTTGTGTACACCCGACCGGAAATACCTTGACGTGGGTGAGTTTTCCTTTTATAAATAATTTTCAGGTCCCAGGAGACACAGAAGGGCTGTGAAGTGGAAGTATATCAATTGAATATTAAATTAAAACAACAAAACAAAGAATTACACATTAATATATGTATGTTGTATATTTGTATATATATTTATAAATATAAAATAATATATTGTATATAAAGAATATATATATGAGTAATGTAATTATATATATGTATTTTATTTATTAATCGAAACATCGAAATGGTAGCGATTTTTAATACCTACCCGAGGACATATCTATATTATTGAAAAAGAAAATATGTATTTATTAATATTCCAGACTATGTAGAATCATATATTTTATATTTATTTATTAATATATGTACTCTTTTTTAACATATTTTGACAATAGAGATATGTGTACTTAAATATATATTTATATTTATTCTTCATTTAACCTAGTAAATTTACTAAATTCGGAAAATGAAATAAATAGTTTAACTTCAATAAAGGAATTAAAAATATTTAAATTAACTATGCACAATAAACGGTATCATAACTGTATCAGTAAAGAGGCACAAATGACTTCTAAGGAATTTTAAAATAAACAAATCTCACATTTAGGTTAGTGTGTCAGGAGATGTTTATATTATTTGTTTACAAAACAAAGGATCACCGGAGAATTGGGTCAACCGCATAGTTTGAAAACGACCTTGGCCATAATTAGTTAATCACAAAGGATTTTATTAATTACCCGAAACAGCTGGAAGATGCGTGTTCTCAAATACTTATCAATCACAAACGACAATTGAAAAATCACGGGTTAGCCAGATTTACATCAAAAAATTACATAAAACATTTAAATACCATTAATTAGTTAGTCACAAAGGATTTTATTAATTACCCGAAACAGCTGGAAGATGCGTGTTCTCAAATACTTATCAATCACAAACGACAATTGAAAAATCACGGGTTAGCCAGATTTATATCAAAAAATTACATGAAACATTTGAAGACCATTGATTAGATAATCGCACAGTTTTTATTAGTTACCTGAAACAGCTGGAAGCTGCGTGCTTACAAATACTTATCATTCACAATCGACAATTGAAAAATCACGGGTTAGCCAGATTTATATCGAATAATTATACGAAACATTTGAATTTTATTGATTGGGTGCTCATACAAAACCCCATCAGTTGCCTGAGATATTTGAGGGTCGAGTACTCTCTAATGTGGCAATCAACCACTTGAAACAATTGGAAAATCACGGGATAGGATGAACAAAAATTAATGTTGAACCCTGGAGGTAAAATTTAAAACAAATACAGTTCATCAATAGGAGGCAGTGGTCGCTCCTACAACAAGACCATTAACCAAACCAAATAGAGATGACGATTCTCTTAAATAAAAACGTCAAAACCAAACAAACAAAAGCCTGGAGTTCGATAGCTCTCCAAAACAAACTATCAAATAATTTCTTATTCTACTAGTATGTATTAGTATCACCTTATTAGTACGTATATATTCGGTTACCAAGCTAAGAATTGTGCAGAATTCTTTGTGCGAGATCCGAGCTTGGGATGCGAGGTAAATAGCCTTGTATTGCAAGTTATAAACCTTTCCCAAACTGTATGTATACATATATTTATTCGTATGTACTGTCTATTGGAGGATGCGGACCTGCATACAGCTTGCATTTAGGTCGGTAGACCACTCTCGCATCTTCTCTTAGACGTGGAATGAGGATTCACGACCCGTAAGTCCACACCAACCGTGAGTATATGATTGTATATAGGACGAAACCGGTTCGCCCTAAGTAAATTGTAGTCCAAGGAGGGGTCGGAATTTGGGGGTATCGGGACCCGGGGGGAAACTTGAATGCAGTACATGATGACGTGGAAGGCTTTTTGGGACACGATAACTTAGGTATCAATCAAGGAGCCGTGTCAAAGGATTGTGCAAATTTCTAGTCCACTCCCGATCATCTCGTTTACTTGATGGAGGATTGGAGCCAAATTATGCCAGCAAATGGGCTATTCCGAGTTCGTCAAATATGCAATTAACTAATTACATTAACCTACTAAATCAATCTTTACATGTACCTTATAGCAGCAGAATCATAAAGGAGTGGTGCCACACGGACACAAAAGTTCACCAAAATCAAATTTACTAACAATTAACCATTTGAGTTATATTAAATTACCTGTCCAAATAAACATGTATAATATCTTTTATCAGCGTTTAACTACGATTTTGTTAGGGTGCAGGGAATCAGAATAATTACAATAGGAAAGTTAGCTCATTCAGAAAATTCATTTAAGTCTAGGTTTGCAATAGAAAGACTAATTCAACTTTGAACTCAACACCTCGATCAGAACCAAGAGGGTTACCACAAAAATGAAAGTAATTAAAATCCTATATCATAAATCAAAAAAATTACACAACGTTTGATGGAATTTAATTACAATATAAATACGAAAATTATTTGCGTTCAAGTTCGTAAATAACGTATTAATTAGTTGAGTACATATGTCTATGAAGATATATAGTACAAGAGAGCTTTAAGTAGCTTTCTGTAGATATCAAAGAAAAGGGTCCAATTTTCATGGAGGCTTATGTGTTGTAGGGGAGGAATTTTCCATCCCTGCGAACACATATGCAAAGCCTTAGAGAAAAAATTAAATATCGGTCATAGCCAAGAGAGAAAAAAAATTCTATTTGTTTTAAACAAAAAAAAGAAATATAAAAAATTACTCTCACACCCAAAAAGGTGAAATATTACAAGGCCTAGAAGTTTTTTTTTCAAGATTGGGATGGAAACATTGTCAAAGGCGCCTTCTATATCTATAAAGACGGCAAGACAAACTTCCTGTTTAGAAATTGATAAATTAATATCAGTACTGATGATGGCAAGGTTATCTTGAGTGGATTTTTTTTTCCTAAATCCAAATTGAGATGGAGAGAGAAGCTGTTTACTCTCGACAAAAAATTCTAATCGGTTTTTAATTAATTTTTCATAAAGTTTACTGAGGGTGGATGAAAGAGCGATTGGCCTGGTGGAAATCAAAACCCCATAAGTTTCTTAGAAGATATAAAAGAATACACTAGAAAAGTGAAACGTACAGATCCATTAATTGTCGTGCGGGAGAATTTGAAAGGGGAAGCAAAAACGTGGGCCAAACTATACAATAAGCGATGGGAAACAATGTTGGATTTCGAAAGAGATTTTTTAGCTACCTATTGGGGAGACATAAAGAAGAATGAGGTTCGCCGTCGTCTTGCAGAAGGGGTATATGATGCCAAGAGAGATATATCCATGCTCACTCATTTCGCGAATTATTGGGATTTAGCGAAAGCATTAAAAATCACAGAAGCACCGTTAAGCGTAGTTGACGAAATTATGAGACATTACCCTAAAGAAGTTCAATCGCTATGGTTTTCAGGGCAGTCAGGAGATGAGATTGTCGCTGCTGAGTTTCTTCGAAAACTAGATACAATGGTTTGTACACCGGAAGAACGGAATACAAAGAAAAGGAGTGGGGAGGAGTTCGCCAAGAAGGACAAATACCGTGACCGCTACCACGCTATAAAGAAGAGAATTCACGCAATAGAGAGTGTGGAAGGAGGCGCTAGCTGCAGCAAGTGTGCCGAAACTACGACATCTTCAAAGGGAGGTTCTACAATAACTACAAGCGGCAAGGAGCTAGTCATCGCGAACAATTCGGGAAACGGCCGAGGGTTGATTCATTAGCCCTCATGAATACGACTCACACAGGGAGAGGGACGCCGGCACCAAAACACAACACTGCATTGAAGATTATGATGAAATGGGGGTGGAATCCAATGAAAGGATTGGGAAGAAATGAACAAGGGATGACTGTTCCAATAAAAGCAGGAAGGAATGTGAGAAGACGAAAGGATGGAGCGGAAGAAACGAGAACGGAAGCGGAAATAGATGTGGAAGTATGTGTCAATTCTTTACAACAAATAACGGATGAATGGAATCAATTGAAAGTGAACGAAGAGAAAACAAGCAGGGAAATTAGTGGGTTCAACAACATTTTCGAAGACAGAGATTATGAGGAAGTAGAAAAGGGTAGCACTTTACCGTTATTACCGGAAGCCAAAGCACAGATAGATAACACGGAAGTTCACTGTTTAATAGATACCGGAAGTCAAATCACGTGCGTTTCTCAAGAGTTTTACGAAAATTATTTAAGTGATCAAACAATTTATCCTATTATGCCTGTAACGACTATACAGATTAAAGTAGCGATAGGACATAAAAGTCAGAGAATATCTAGGTTGGTTCTAGTACCGTTGCGATTTGGAGATGTTATAATAAATACGCCGTGTTTAATAATACCAAAGTTAATTAGGCCAATTATATTGGGTATCAACTGGTTAGACGAATATACAGCTGAATTTAAATGTGGAGAAAATAGAAAGTTAAAAATAAAAACAGGAAATGGGAAGAAGGAAATAGAGTTAGTAAATTCATCCGTAATTCACAGGAAACCTAAACAGGAGGTTAGAAATCAAAATTTCACAAGTGGAAAAATAATTAGTATTGAAGTAAACCCTGAAATAAATAATACGGCGTGCCTCGAGCGTAGAATAACGACCTTTGTGTCTGAGTTAAATTTAGATTCAAAAGGAAAAGAAGGGTTAGAAAAGATTTTAATTAAACATAAGAATGTATTTATAGACAAACCGGGCCTAACTACTTTGTACACTCACGAAATAAGAATGACGGACGAGACGCCTTTCGTTAAGCGATCCTACCCAGTACCATTTGCTTACAGAGATAAGATTGATGAAAAAATTAGAGAATTGGAGTCATTAGGAATCATCAGTAGAGAGGCCACGCAGTTTTCTAGTCCTCTAACATTTACCTTGAAAAAAGATGGGACGGTTAGGATACTCTTAGATGCTAGATTCTTAAACACCAGAATGCAGGCGGAAGTAGAAAAACCACCATTAACTTCAGAAATTATACAGCGTTTTCATGGTGTAAAATTCATAACCACAATAGATCTAAATTCAGCTTACTTTCAAATACCTATCAGTCCAGAAAGTCGCAAGTATACTGGGTTTGTATACAATGGAAAATCTTACGTATACAAGGTATTACCGCAGGGGTTAAAAACATCAGTAGGGAGTTTTTCAAGAGGAATGGACAAAATTCTAGGACCAGGGGTGAGGGAATTCTGCGCTAATTACTTAGATGATTTAATAATATATACGTGTGGTAGTCAAGAAGATCATTTTGAACATGTAAACGCAGTGCTTGAGAGGTTAAAGGAAGCAAACATGACTTGTAAACTCGAAAAATGTCAATTTTTATTCACAGAAGTACGAATGTTAGGACATATTATAACGCCTTTGGGAGTTCAAATGGATCCGGAAAAGATTGACGCCATAAAAAATTTTCCGGTACCCAAGAAAATAAAACAAGTTAGAGCCTTTCTTGGACTTTGTAATTATTACCGTAGATTCGCGAATAAATATGGGGAAACAACACGGGTTTTGTGCGATTTACTTCAGAAAAATAGAACCTGGCGATGGGGTGACTCAGAACAGCGCGCATTCGAGAGGGTGAAAACATTATTTTTAGAGACAGTTATTTTACATCATCATGACCCAAATAGTACTTATTATTTATAGACAGATAGTTCGGGGTTCGCCATAGGAGGAGAATTATATCAGTTGGATGAGGAAGGGAATCACCACGTTATTGGATTTATTAGCAAAGCTTTAAGAGGACCGGAGTTGAAATGGACCACGTCAGAACAAGAGTTATGGGCGATAATATATGCTTTACATAAATTTGAGACATATTTAAGAGGAGTACACTTAATAATTAGGACGGATCATCAAGCATTGACATTTTTAAAGAGCTGGAAGATGTACAGTGGCCGACTAACACGGTGGATTTTGTATTTAAATCAATTTAACTTCACTGTAGAGTACGTCAAAGGGAAGGAAAATATAGGGCCTGATATTTTATCTCGTTATTCTTGTGATGCAAAAAATGTACAGGAGGAGAAAAACACGTGCCCAGAGATAGCAGCTTTTGCAGTGAAAGGTAGACAACAGATTCGAAAACACTTAGAAAATATAACTGAACTACAAAAACAAGACACATTTTTGGGAGAAATTTCCGGATATTTGCGCAAGGGAAAATTTGGGCCGCCGACAAAAGATGTTAATAGGTATTTGAAAAACTACAAAAAAATAGGCAAGACTTTATATTACACAACAGGACTAAACAAAACGGTGTTAGCAGTACCACAAGAGTTGACTGAAGAACTAATAAAAATGATACATTTAGAAATTGGACACGGAGGAGTTTTTAAAACAGGGACAGCTTTGGGAGATAGGTATTATTGGCCAGGCATGCACCGAGATATAAAACGCATAGTGAGAGGGTGTCACCTATGTCAGCTGGCGAAGCGCGAAATTCGACCAACTGTAGGGCCGAGTAAATCCATAATTACCAAAGAAGTAGGACAATTAGCTATGGCAGATTTATACGGACCTTTACCGAGAGGAATGGGAGGGGTTAAATTCATTTTCGTGATCCAAGATTCATTCAGTAGATTTGTAAAATTATATAAATTGAGGATAGCAAGTACTAAGACCGTGTTAAATTGTGTAGAGGATTTTAATAAAACAATACAAATAGATGCTTTGTTAACTGACAACGGATCTCAATTTACGTCGAAGAAATGGGAAAACAATTTAAATAGGATGGGCATACGAATCGTACATACTTCAATACGAAATCCCGGACCGAACATAACAGAGCGCGTGAATAAAGAATTAGGTAGAATTTTCCGTATTTATTGTCACGAAAAACATACCAAGTGGGCGGCTTTCCTTAAAGAAATAGAACAAACCTACAATAATTCGATACACTGTTCAACAGGATTCTCACCCAATGAAATAGCTTTTGGGAAATCACCAACTTATAGTTTAGACAGGTATACTCAAGGCTGCGGAAAATCTACGAAAACAATAAATGAAATAAGATTAGCAGCACGGAAAAATTTAGAGAAAAGCGCTGCAAATCGACAGAAATACTATAATCTCAACAAAAGATTAATAACTTATGAGATTGGGACTCTGGTCAAGTTGAAAAAATTTACACAATCAAACCTACTCAAAAAAGAAATAAAAAAATTCAATCTGCTTTACGATGGACCTTATGTAATTGGGTCAGAAGTTTATAGTAACACGTATACGCTAATTGATCCGGTAACTCGGGAAATAAAAGGAGATTATAGCGCAATTCATTTAGCGAAATATTATACATGTAATAAGGAACAAAAACCGAGTTTAGAGATAGTGGAAATCAACGAATAAAATGCGAAATTTACAAATATTTGAAACTTTAAATAAACAAACGATTGAGAAATACAAATAAAAATATGTTAGAATACGATATAATTTAAGGAGGGAGGGAGAAAGAAAATTACTAAAATATTAGACTATCAGTTTGTTTGCGAGGGGCGGGTCGTCCTTAAGTCTTTAAGGTTGAGTGAACAAATTTCTTAATAAGCGACAATCATATTCTAATTTACTAATAGAGTAAGAGAAAAATTTTTCGATAATATTGATTTTCTAGTTTAGAAAAAAAAAATTGTGTGTTAGTGCGTAGGAAAATTTTTGTTAGATAAGTAAGAACACAGAAGGAAAGCGTATGGGAGTTATATACCCACAAAAGGAACAAAAAAATATATATATATATATTATAAATAGGATAGGGTACGTTTTATAAAACAAGATTTTAAATTGACAATGCATAGAGTTAGAACTTTTTTGAAAACTTGAAATAAGGTTATCTATAGATTTAGAGTAGACATTAGGTAAAGATAAAAAGGGAACATTAGAAATTACGATATCGATAGGTTAAATTTTCAAAAAAAAAAAATTTTAAAGGGAAACAGGAACGATGAGAAAATTGGAGGTTAGATAAGAACAGTTATGAAATTAAAAAATTAGGATGGACAACACCTAGGCTAGAACAACTTGTTTGAATGATCTATGAAAAGACAATTAGAAATTACACAAAAAAAAAAATTTTTAGCGAATAAGAGAAAAAAAAAAAAAAACCCAAAATGCTGGAAAAGTTTAAATGAAACATGTATACCACTGATTGTCGGATTGGGTGAGGTCGTGCAAAGATATACGTTTCACGAAAATATAATACTTACAAAACCAAAACAAACAATTATTTGCACACCAAGAGACCACCCGCCCTTCAGTTGGTCAATAGACCGCGAGATTGCAAACAATCTTTACCTGAATCATTGTGAGGGAGGTCTTAGTCCAACCAGGTTGAGGACCACCTAAACACGCGAGTCGAGGGGCGTGTTTTTTTTTCCCAGAAAAAAAAGAGAGATTAATTTTGAGTTTATCAAAATTAGAGAAAATTCCATAAAATAAAATCTACGCGAAAAGAAAATAGAAAATACAATGTGATTCAAAGTCAAGGTTGTTAACAATCCAAACAGAATGGAAAGAGAGATAGGGAATAACAGAATGAGGGGGGGGGGAGAAAGGAAATAACAGAATGGAAAGAGAGATAGGGAATAACAGAATGAGGGGGGGGGAGAAAGGAAATAACAGAATGGAGAGAGAGATAGGGAAGGATAGAGTGAGGTAGAGAAAGGAAATAACAGGAAGTGATGTAGGAAAAGGAATAACAGAACGAGGGGGGGAGAAAAGCTAGACTACATTTTGAACACAATTTCGATGTCTAAAGTAGTATACAACGTTAGCCACAGCAGATTGAGTTCAGAGGGGGGAACTGTGATGAAAGGCTTTAAATCACAGTGAGAGAAAAACAGATAAACCATAGCTGCAAGAAAATATGCAAATTATTTATGAAAACGGACATGCTAACGACATCTGGCGGAGAAAGAATTGATCCAGCTTGCTTGCAGTAGACTCCTGTAATAGTTGAAATTATATCGAGGTTCTAAGACGAAAGCAGAGAGGTCGTAAAATCGTCTAGGACTAGACAGGGCTTCCCCTTTTCTAGGCCTAAAAATAAACAATGAAGGTTGTCAACCAATAGATCTAAACAAAGAGCTATAAAAATTTTGAGTAACCAATCAGTGAACGAAGGGGGGTGTGTCTACGAAAGACAAAGGATTGAACCTTGGACCCGACATTAAAAAAGATAATTAATTGCATTTCCGTTCCCACAAAAATTAGAGGTGAACGCACTATGGCATAAACACTGACGTTCAAGGCGACAAACTCTAGGAAATGTTTACAATAACCGAGACATTTAGGTGATGGCGAACCGTTGAAATCGAGTGCTTTGAAGATTTTACAAATTGAAAAACACACGCACGAAAATGCAATGGAAAATTTATAAACGTGATAGTATAAAAAAGGGACGGGAAAAGCGAAGGAAAGTTACTGGCGGAATTTCAACTGTAGTGAAATTATTTATGATAGAAGGAGGGTGTCATGTTCGATAAAAATCGTACTAAAGAGAGGAGTGAGTGTTGGAAACAATGGAAATTAATCGTTATCAATTTAAGATGAAACGGACATATTGGTAAATCAATTTTGAATGAAAATCTCGCAAAAAAAATAGACATTTTAGAAAATTGCGGCGACCGAATGGAAGGATAATACAGAGATTTTAGCTGCTACGAAGGTTCTAGGGACGTGAAAATCGAGTATCAGAAGAAGACAGTAACACTAAACATATAGCGATAGATTAGATTCAGGAAAAGTAGACATTATACATAATTATTAGGTTAGATATATATTAGAGTTACCCAATATTACGGAGGGATCGAACCAAGATAAAAGGTTGGCGGTCTCATGTATATTTTGAAGGGTAAACAATCGAAATCCGAACATGATTTTTATTTACGTTAAGGTAATAAACGATTGGAAAAGCGATTAACTTTAACGTTGGTCTTATGAAGTATTTAGATTAGTCAAAAGAGATTAAAATTAATAGGTTTGAAATTAAACTAAATTTACGAGTCTAGTACCAAAATTTTAAACGTAAACAGGTGTCCAGACATATAATTTATGTGAAATCTTGTAAGTGAGGGATGGAGGATGGGGCGGAGATTGGATCAGGCAATAAAAATGACAGATATCCCAGAGTCTAATTAGGTATATCTCCCATAGAAGTGTGGAAAATTATATATTAATTAATAATAGATGAAGTATGAAATTTCCCAGGAGACCACACACATCGGGAAAAGTGGAGAAAAGATAAAAGGAAGGGTAAAGAACGGAGATAGGAAATGATCCATGTGGAGAAAAGCGATACAATTCGAATTTATCCGTGAAATTAATAAATACGACTTGGAAAATGAGTAATTATAAGAGTTATGAGAAATGACATAAGAATCAAGAAGAAATTGTGCAAGAAAACGTCGCGGATAAAAGAAAATCCAAGAAGATAAGGAAAAATTCAAATCTGCGGCATTAAGAGAGAAAGTACTGGTGAAAATGGAAAAGCCCATATAAGGGACAATAAAATTGAGTAGAATTCAGACGAATCGAAATTCAAAAATGCGTAGTAAAGATTTCAGCATGGATTTAAACAATTTTCGCACGAGATGCATAAAATTGAGATCTGTATATATGTTATTGAGGACGGACCTATCGCGAATTGAGAAAAAAAAGGAACGCAAAATCATGAGATTTTAACTACATTTTTGTATGAACAGAGGACAAAGGGAGCTTGGGCGATTAACACAGACTCACCCGATTCGGACCCTATTAAGTTAGCGACGTGAGATAAAAATTGACCGCCACCCAGAGCCGGAAAGCAGAACATCTTATGGAAGCACAATCGATATTGATGGAAGGGGTGTTTGGATTTACGAGTTGATAGGAGATAGAATTAAGCATCAAGAGAAATTCAGATACGTCTTTTGGAACCTGAGAGGGGTATAAAAAGTTGGAACACATCAGTCAGGAGGCAGTCAGTCGAGATTTTGAAAACGGAGTTTACGTCGCAGTACTACGTCTTTGGTAGGATTAACAGTGAAAAATCTTTAAGTGTTAAATTTTAAATAAGCCCCTGGACTTAGGAAAATTTTGTGAAAAATACAAGTGCTAGAGTCAGTGAAATTTTAAGTGCTTTAAAAGTAAAGTGAGAAGTGCTAAAAAGTGAATTGTGAATTAATTAAAAATTTAAAAATAATTATTTCATTCAAAGTGAAAACATTCAAATTAAATTTAAGAGTTTGTTATCGTTAATCTAAAGTGAACGTGATCGCGTATTGATATTTAAAAAAATAGATTATAATTTAACGTCAATTTGGTTAAAAAATAATAATAATAGTAATAAATACTTCATCTTAGGTTAAAAGAAACACAAAAACAAAAAAAAAAGGATTCGATAATAATAAACGTTTAAACCTTTGTTCTAAAATTAATAGTAAGAGGAAAAAAATTTAATTTATTAAGAAGTTATTTAAAAGTTTGCACAATTCGGAATAAATTTTCTTATCAATTTAGATAAAAAGAAATTTAGAATTAATAAATTGTTAAATTAAAATCCATCGTGCGTATAGCGACAGTGTTAAAAGTGTTTGTCGTTTTAACCGGAATTTTAATCATCAGTCTATCATTTCGATAAAGAATTTGAAACAGCTATCATTCAAAAGCTTAAACTAGAAAAGTGTTATTAAATCAACGGGTTTTCTGAATTAGGATTTCGTTCGGAAGAAAAATTAAATATCAGCTAATTTATACGATTTAAGCGAGAATAAAATATTAAATAGGAATAAATAGTCGAAAAGATTTATTTTGAAATTAGTTGAAAAATACAATTAATTAGGTAGGATTTCTTCATCAAGGTTGTTGTGTACTACCCGACCGGAAATACCTTGACGTGGGTGAGTTTTCCTTTTATAAATAATTTTCAGGTCCCAGGAGACACAGAAGGGCTGTGAAGTGGAAGTATATCAATTGAATATTAAATTAAAACAACAAAACAAAGAATTACACATTAATATATGTATATTGTATATTTGTATATATATTTATAATTATAAAATAAAATATTGTATATAAAGAATATATATATGAGTAATGTAATTATATATATGTATTTTATTTATTAATCGAAACATCGAAATGGTAGCGATTTTTAATACCTACCCGAGGACATATCTATATTATTGAAAAAGAAAATATGTATTTATTAATATTCAAGACCATGTAGAATCATATACCTTATATTTATTTATTAATATATGTAATCTTATTTAACGTATTTCGACAATCGAGATATGTGTACATATATATATATATTTATATTATTTTCACTTAACTTCTAGTAAATTTACTAAATTCGGAAAATGAAATAAATAGTTTAACTTCAATAAAGGATTTAAAAATATTTTAATTAATAGTGCACAATAAAAGTAAAGAGGCACAAATGACTTCTAAGGAATTTTAAAATAAACAAATCTCACATTTAGGTTAGTGTGTCAGGAGATGTTTATATTATTTGTTTACAAAACAAAGGATCACTGGAGAATTGGGTCAACCGCATAGTTTGAAAACGACCTTGGCCATAATTAGTTAGTCACAAAGGATTTTATTAATTACCCGAAACAGCAGGAAGATGCGTGTTCTCAAATACTTATCATTCACAATCAACAATTGGAAAATCACGGGTTAGTAGGAAGATTTATATCGAATAATTATACGAAACATTTGAATATTATTGATTGGGTGCTCATACAAAACCCCATCAGTTGCCTGAGATATTTGAGGGTCGAGTACTCTCTAATGTGGCAATCAACCACTTGAAACAATTGGAAATTCACGGGATAGGATGAACAAAAATTAATGTTGAACCCTGGAGGTAAAATTTAAAACAAATACAGTTCATTAATAGGAGGCAGTGGTCGCTCCTATAACAAGACCATTAACCAAATCAAATAGAGATGGCGATTCTCTTAAATAAAAACGTCAAAACCAAACAAACAAAAGCCTGGAGTTCGATAGCTCTCCAAAACAAACTATCAAATATGACCTTATTCTACTAGTATTTATTAGTATCACCTTATTAGTACGTATATATTCGGTTACCAGACCTAGAGCTTCGCAGAGTTCTTGGCGCGAGATCCGAGCTCGGAATGCGAGGTAGATAGCCTCGTATTGCGAGTTATAAACCTTTCCCAAACTGTATGTATACATATATTTATTCGTATGTACTGTTTACTGGAGAATGCGGACCTGCATACAGCTTGCATTTTAGGTCTTATAGACCACTCCCGCATTTTCTTTTAAACGTGGAATGAGGATTCACGACCCGTAAGTCCACACCAACCGTGAGTATATGATTGTATATAGGACGAAACCGGTTCGCCCTAAGTAAATTGTAGTCCAAGGAGGAGTCGGAATTTGGGGGTATCGAGACCCGAGGGGAAACTTGAATGCAGTACATGATGACGTGGAAGGCTCTTTGGGACGCGATAACTTAGGTATCAATCAAAGAGCCGTGTCAAAGGATTGTGCAAATTTCTTGTTGACTCACGATCATCTCGTTTACTTGCAGGAGGATTTGGAGCCAAATTATGCCAGCAAATGGGCTATTCCGAGTTCGTCAAATATGCAATTAACTAATTACTTTAACCTACTAAATCAATCTTTACATGTACCTTATAGCAGCAGAATCAAAAAGGAGTGGCGCCAAACAGACCCAAGAGCTTACCAAAATCAAATTTACTAACGATTAACCATTTGAGTTATATTTAATTACTTGTCCAAATAAACATGTATAATATCTTTTATCAGCGTTTAACTACGACTTTGTTAGGGTGCAGGGAATCAGAATAATTACAATAGGAAAGTTAGCTCATTCAGGGAATTCATTTAAGTCTAGGTTTGCAATGGAAAGACCAATTAAATTGTGAAACTCAACACCTCGATCAGAACCAAGGGGGTTACCACAAAAATGAAGGTAATTAAAATCCTATATCATAAATCAAAAAAATTACACAACGTTTGATGGAATTTAATTACAATATAAATACGGAAATATTTGCGTTCAAGTTCGTAAATAACGTATTAATTAGTTGAGTACATATGTCTATGAAGATATATAGTACAAGAGAGCTTTAAGTAGCTTTCTGTAGATATCAAAGAAAAGGGTCCAATTTTCATGGAGGCTTATGTGTTGTAGGGGAGGAATTTTCCATCCCTGCGAACACATATGCAAAGCCTTAGAGAAAAAATTAAATATCGGTCATAGCCAAGAGAGAAGAAAATTTTATATTGTTTTAAACAAATAAAAATAAAAGAAAATGGTGAAAAGGCGAAAACATTACAAACTTCTTGCGTAGTTATTTTATAACACGCTGGCGCCCGCTCAGACATTCCTTACAAGATTTTAAGTGTTTTAATTTAATAATGTTACCTGCTCGTTAGACATAATTTTATCAAGATGGCGTTAAACTTACGTACATTCTTGACACGCCCGGAGATAAGATGTTTGTTAGAGTCTCATGTTTATTTTTATTGATCAAGTATTTTAATAATTGTTATCTAATAAATTAGCGTCTGTTGATATTTAAAACATTCTTTTATTTTACTTCCTTATCAGATCTCATCACTACCTACATACATTGCGTGCAGTGCGTGTGCGTAGATGACTAGATTATTGTATTTGGTAATTACCAATTAATGTCACAATCGTTAGATCCATCATTAATTTATACAAATAATCTTTTCATCACCCATCCATTGGCATCAATGTTACACCATGACACTCCTTTCTTTCATAAAAAAACACATAAAGCATCCCAAAGATAACACAGATCCTGACGGAGATGATTCCTTTTGAAGTTAATTAAAAAAAAACGAATAGTTACTCGAGTTGGGTCGTATCAAGAGTCGGAATAACAGAAGTGGGAAAATGATACGATGATATGTTAGTAAGTTGGTTAGCCACAAAAGAACATACCTGCTTTTTTGATTCTGTGGCACTTGAAGGCATACATCTTCTTCTGCACCTCGGGATTGCTGTCAAGGTACTCCATGGCCACGCTGCCCTCGATGGAGCTGAGCACGTAGCCCTGCTTGTTGGGGAAAACACGGATGCAGCGTGTCTGGTACTTCAGCGAGGACTCGCGGCGCTGGTTGGTCTGCGCCATGTTGCGCACGTCCCACACAAATATCTTACGGTTCGTAGTGCCTACCACAAACTTCTCACCAATCACGCTCATCGTGTACACCTGGAAAAAGCTTTTTTTTTAGAAACAGCATGTATTTGTAATAAATATATCATATTTATCAACTAAACAAACTTTTATCAATTCAATCTAAACCACACTGTAGAAAGAAGAGTATGCAAATTTGCATCTCAAAAAATGTAAGCATCGCAGGGAATGATTTTTCATGATCTCATTTGGGTACATTTTAGGTTAGTAAAACTATTGTTTAATTTTTTTTAATACAAAATAATGTCTTGAGTGAGCAATCAAATATACTCAAAGCTAAGCTGGAAAATATACAGAAAATAGGAACACCCTAAATATGCACATTTTATTTTAAAAACACTTTGTATCAGTTAGCTAATTTATTTATTTATTTATCTACGCCCTTCGGACTTTTAAATAAAACAATTTAAATTAATAAACACATAAATTTGTTTTTGACCACTTTATTTTAATTACACTCAACAGGTTTCAGAGTTACCTTTCCTTTAAAACGAAGAATTTTAAAAACAGTTTTATTATCAATAGAAGAATAAAAATAACCATGAAAATAATAGCACAATAATAAAACAATGTAATAATGCTTGTAGCTTTATATATATTATATAGCTTTTTTTTTTTTTTTTTCTTATTATTTCTGGCTTTCACCCTTCAAGGGTGTTCTTGGCCATCATTTAAAATTATTGAGAAATGAAAGGTGAATTTAAATATTAATTTTATTTAAATTGGCAAATTTCAAAATTATAATGAAAATTGGAGTCGAGTTCAGACTTAGAAGAGATGAGATGTTGAATGGAGGGGAGGCAATTTTAGATAAGGCTTGATAGAAGAGAGGATATTTGTTTAGAGAGGGACAACCAAAAAATATGTGATCTAAAGTTCCCACTTCTAGACCACAGAATGTACAATCTGGGGAGTCAACAACGTGAATTTTAAAAAGATGGGAAGGAACGGAACAATGTCCGATCCTCATTCGAATGAGTGAAGAAATTTCTTTTTTGGAAAAATGAGGGAATTGCTGAAACCACGGTTTTGATGGAATAGTCCTTTGTATTGAGGCATAGCAGGCTCCCTTGGATTGACTAGCAATGTGCCAATACTCCGACCAAACATTGCGGGATCTATCTTTGATGATGGAAAAAATGTCAGATAGGGGAATGTGGTTTACGAGGGTAACAACAGGGTTGGACGCTCCTTGTTTTGCCAAGGCATCCGCAATATCATTACCCATGATACCAACATGTCCAGGAATCCAAATCAGAGTTACAGTTTTACCAGAGCTTTGAATGGAGGCTATCATCTCTCGAATAAGGCATACAAAGTGATCATCAGGATGAAGAAGAGGACTGGATTTAAGTTTTTGGAGGGAACTGAGAGAGTCAGAGAGAACGAGGGAATGTTCAAAATTATTTTTGATTATATATTTGAGAGATTCTATTATTGCAATGCACTCGGCTGAAAATATTGAAAATTGATTTGAAATTGAATGAAATATTCTGTCATTAGAATTATTGTGGTAAACGTTAATACCTATACCACAGTTAGGAGAGTCGGGAGATTTGGATCCATCAGTAAATAAAAGAGAAAAGTTGGGCCATTTAGATAAAATAATGTCATTGAACATATTATTGACAGTTCGGGCCGGGAGATTGGAATGGCTTTTAAGGATTCCGATCCCTTCTATTATTGTTGGGGATAGGGTGACGTGACTATATTTTAATTTGTATAAGGGAAGTAGATCATTTTGGATAATGTGAAGCTCTGAGAGAGACTTAAAATTCTTACAGATGTCAGGAAGAGGTTTAGTTGAAGCTCTGATTGTAGATGAATGAGTTGAGTGAATGAACAACGAGACGCTGGGGATAACCTGATGACATTTAGAATTTAAACATTTAAGAACAAATTTGTCAGCAAATAGTTGACGCCTTAAATAAAGAGGAGGATCAGAACATTCTACTTGAAGGGAATTGATGGGTGACGATTGCATCGCTCCAGTTATAATTCGCAAAGATTTAGATTGAATTTTGTCTAATTTATCAAGTACATTTTTTGAGGCAGTACTAAAAAGTGGGCAGGCATAGTCAAGATGGCTTCGAATAAGTGCGTTGTAAAGCAACTTAATGCAAGTAGGGTGAGCACCCCACCAAACGCCAGATAATGATCTGATGATATTTAAATTTTTTTCGCATTTAGTAACTAAATTATTAATATGGGAAGACCATTTAAGTTTCCTATCAAATGTTACTCCCAAAAATTTTACTTCAGAAGCGTTGGGGATTGGAGAATTTTTAAATAAAATTTGAACGGGGGGGTTTTTATGGCGATTTGAGAAGGTGACACACTGAGTCTTTTGGATTGAAAGTTCAAGACCATTTAACGTGAGCCATGTGCAAAGGGCATTCATGGCTTCGTTAAGATATTTGACGGCGAGAGGGATGATTTTGGATGATAAGAAGAAAGCTATGTCATTTGCGAACTCAATAACTTTTACTTGTGGGGGAATAGCGACATGCATATCATATGTGTATATATTATACAGTAAGGGGGACAATACATCGCCCTGTGGTAAACCCTTCCAAATAGACCTACTTTGAGGAAAAATATCTGGAAGTTCAATGAAAATTTTTCTATCTAGAAATAGATTAATAATAGATTGAACAAACATGGGGGGAAGGCCAAGGCTGTGATGAAAGGCTTTAAATCACAGTGAGAGAAAAACAGATAAACCATAGCTGCAAGAAAATATGCAAATTATTTATGAAAACGGACATGCTAACGACATCTGGCGGAGAAAGAATTGATCCAGCTTGCTTGCGGTAGGCTCCTGTAATAGTTGAAATTATATCGAGGTTCTAAGACGAAAGCAGAGAGGTCGTAAAATCGTCTAGGACTAGACAGGGCTTCCCCTTTTCTAGGCCTAAAAATAAACAATGAAGGTTGTCAACCAATAGATCTAAACAAAGAGCTATAAAAATTTTGAGTAACCAATCAGTGAACGAAGGGAGGTGTGTCTACGAAAGACAAAGGATTGAACCTTGGACCCGACATTAAAAAAGATAATTAATTGCATTTCCGTTCCCACAAAAATTAGAGGTGAACGCACTATGGCATAAACACTGACGTTCAAGGCGACAAACTCTAGGAAATGTTTACAATAACCGAGACATTTAGGTGATGGCGAACCGTTGAAATCGAGTGCTTTGAAGATTTTACAAATTGAAAAACACACGTACGAAAATGCAATGGAAAATTTATAAACGTGATAGTATAAAAAAGGGACGGGAAAAGCGAAGGAAAGTTACTGGCGGAATTTCAACTGTAGTGCAATTATTTATGATAGAAGGAGGGTGTCATGTTCGATAAAAATCGTACTAAAGAGAGGAGTGAGTGTTGGAGACAATGGAAATTAATCGTTATCAATTTAAGATGAAACGGACATATTGGTAAATCAATTTTGAATGAAAATCTCGCAAAAAAAATAGACATTTTAGAAAATTGCGGCGACCGAATGGAAGGATAATACAGAGATTTTAGCTGCTACGAAGGTTCTAGGGACGTGAAAATCGAGTATCAGAAGAAGACAGTAACACTAAATATATAGCGATAGATTAGATTCAGGAAAAGTAGACATTATACTAAATTATTAGGTTAGATATATATTAGAGTTACCCAATATTACGGAGGGATCGAACCAAGATAAAAGGTTGGCGGTCTCATGTATATTTTGAAGAATAAACAATCGAAATCCGAACATGATTTTTATTTACGTTAAGGTAATAAACGATTGGAAAAGCGATTAACTTTAACGTTGGTCTTATGAAGTATTTAGATTAGTCAAAAGAGATAAAAATTAATAGGTTTGAAATTAAACTAAATTTACGAGTCTGGTACCAAAATTTTAAACGTAAACAGGTGTCCAGACATATAATTTATGTGAAATCTTGTAAGTGAGGGATGGAGGATGGGGCGGAGATTGGGTCAGGCAATAAAAATGACAGATATCCCAGAGTCTAATTAGGTATATCTCCCATAGAAGTGTGGAAAATTATATATTAATTAATAATAGATGAAGTATGAAATTTTCCTGGAGACCACACACATCGGGAAAAGTGGAGAAAAGATGAAAGAAAGGGTAAAGAACGGAGATAAAGAATAATCCAAGTGGAGAAAAGTGATACAATTCAAATTTATCCGTGAAATAAATAAATACGACTTGGAAAATAACTAGTTAAAGAGTTATGAGAAATGACATAAGAATAAAGAAGAAAATTGTGCAAGAAAACGTCGCGGATAAAAGAAAATCCAAAAGATAAGGAAAAATTCAAATCTGCGGCATTAAGAGAGAAAGTACTGGTGAAAATGGAAAAGCTCATATAGGTGACAATAAAATTGAGTAGAATTTAGATAAATCGAAATTCTAAACTGCATAGTAGGGATTTCAACATGGATTTAGGTATTTTTCACACGAGATGCGTAAAATTGAGATGTATATATATATTATTGAGGACGGACCTATCGCAAATTGAGAAAAAAAAGGAACACAAAATCATGAGAATTTAACTACATTTTGTATGAACACAGGACAAAGGAAGCTTGGGCGATTAACACAGACTTACCCGATTCGGACCCTATCGACTTAGATTTGTGAGATAAAAACTAACTACCGCCCAGAGCCGGAAAGCAGAACATCTTATGGGAGCACATTCGATATTGATGGAAGGGGTGTTTGGATTTACGAGTTGATAGGAGATAGAATTAAGCATCAAGAGACATTCAGATACGTCTTTTGGAACCTGAGAGGGGTATAAAAGATGGAACTCATCAGTCAGGAGGACAGTCGCGCCGAGGGTTTGAAAAGTTGTTACATGGCAGTACTACGTCTATTGGTAAAATTCTAGTGAAATAATCTAAGTGTTAAATTCTGAACAAGTACCTGGACTTAGAAAGTTTTGTAAAAAGTCTTAAATTCAGTTTCTAAATTCTGAAAACCCCACCAGTGAAGTTTTGTTAAATCAGTTTAATTTGGTTAAACAGTGAAAATAAATATAATTTAAACTCAGTGCTTAAAAGTGTTAAGTGAAGTGCAAAAAGTGAATTGTGAATTAATTAAAAATTTAAAAATAATTATTTCATTCAAAGTGAAAACATTCAAATTAAATTTAAGAGTTTGTTATCGTTAATCTAAAGTGAACGTGATCGCGTATTGATATTTAAAAATAGATTATAATTTTGTTTAAAATTATTAATAGTAAATACTTCATCTTAGGTTAAAAGAAACACAAAACAAAAAAAAAGGATTCGATAATAATAAACGTTTAAATCTTTGTTCTAAAATTAACAGTTAGAAAAAAAATTTAATTTATTAATAGTCGAGTAAATTAAAAGTTTGCACAATTTGGAATAAATTTTCTTATCAATTTATATAAAAAGAAATTTAGAATTAATAAATTGTTCAATTAAAATCCATCGTGCGTATAGCGACAGTGTTAAAAGTGTTTGTCGTTTTAACCGGAATTTTAATCATCAGTCTATCATTTCGAAAAAGAATTTGAAACAGCTATCATTCAAAAGCCTAAACTAGAAAGGTGTTATTAAATCAACGGGTTTTCTGAATTAGGATTTCGTTCGGAAGAAAAATTAAATATCAGCTAATTTATACGATTCAAGCGAGAATAAAAAATTAAATAGGAATAAATAGTCGAAAAGATTTATTTTGAAATTAGTTGAAAAATACAATTAATTAGGTAGGATTTCTTCACCAAGGTTGTTGTGTACACCCGACCGGAAATACCTTGACGTGGGTGAGTTTTCCTTTTATAAATAATTTTCAGGTCCCAGGAGACACAGAAGGGCTGTGAAGTGGAAGTATATCAATTGAATATTAAATTAAAACAACAAAACAAAGAATTACACATTAATATATGTATGTTGTATATTTGTATATATATTTATAAATATAAAATAATATATTGTATATAAAGAATATATATATGAGTAATGTAATTATATATATGTATTTTATTTATTAATCGAAACATCGAAATGGTAGCGATTTTTAATACCTACCCGAGGACATATCTATATTATTGAAAAAGAAAATATGTATTTATTAATATTCCAGACTATGTAGAATCATATATTTTATATTTATTTATTAATATATGTACTCTTTTTTAACATATTTTGACAATAGAGATATGTGTACTTAAATATATATTTATATTTATTCTTCATTTAACCTAGTAAATTTACTAAATTCGGAAAATGAAATAAATAGTTTAACTTCAATAAAGGAATTAAAAATATTTAAATTAACTATGCACAATAAACGGTATCATAACTGTATCAGTAAAGAGGCACAAATGACTTCTAAGGAATTTTAAAATAAACAAATCTCACATTTAGGTTAGTGTGTCAGGAGATGTTTATATTATTTGTTTACAAAACAAAGGATCACCGGAGAATTGGGTCAACCGCATAGTTTGAAAACGACCTTGGCCATAATTAGTTAATCACAAAGGATTTTATTAATTACCCGAAACAGCTGGAAGATGCGTGTTCTCAAATACTTATCAATCACAAACGACAATTGAAAAATCACGGGTTAGCCAGATTTACATCAAAAAATTACATAAAACATTTAAATACCATTAATTAGTTAGTCACAAAGGATTTTATTAATTACCCGAAACAGCTGGAAGATGCGTGTTCTCAAATACTTATCAATCACAAACGACAATTGAAAAATCACGGGTTAGCCAGATTTATATCAAAAAATTACATGAAACATTTGAAGACCATTGATTAGATAATCGCACAGTTTTTATTAGTTACCTGAAACAGCTGGAAGCTGCGTGCTTACAAATACTTATCATTCACAATCGACAATTGAAAAATCACGGGTTAGCCAGATTTATATCGAATAATTATACGAAACATTTGAATTTTATTGATTGGGTGCTCATACAAAACCCCATCAGTTGCCTGAGATATTTGAGGGTCGAGTACTCTCTAATGTGGCAATCAACCACTTGAAACAATTGGAAAATCACGGGATAGGATGAACAAAAATTAATGTTGAACCCTGGAGGTAAAATTTAAAACAAATACAGTTCATCAATAGGAGGCAGTGGTCGCTCCTACAACAAGACCATTAACCAAACCAAATAGAGATGACGATTCTCTTAAATAAAAACGTCAAAACCAAACAAACAAAAGCCTGGAGTTCGATAGCTCTCCAAAACAAACTATCAAATAATTTCTTATTCTACTAGTATGTATTAGTATCACCTTATTAGTACGTATATATTCGGTTACCAAGCTAAGAATTGTGCAGAATTCTTTGTGCGAGATCCGAGCTTGGGATGCGAGGTAAATAGCCTTGTATTGCAAGTTATAAACCTTTCCCAAACTGTATGTATACATATATTTATTCGTATGTACTGTCTATTGGAGGATGCGGACCTGCATACAGCTTGCATTTAGGTCAGTAGACCACTCTCGCATCTTCTCTTAGACGTGGAATGAGGATTCACGACCCGTAAGTCCACACCAACCGTGAGTATATGATTGTATATAGGACGAAACCGGTTCGCCCTAAGTAAATTGTAGTCCAAGGAGGGGTCGGAATTTGGGGGTATCGGGACCCGGGGGGAAACTTGAATGCAGTACATGATGACGTGGAAGGCTTTTTGGGACACGATAACTTAGGTATCAATCAAGGAGCCGTGTCAAAGGATTGTGCAAATTTCTAGTCCACTCCCGATCATCTCGTTTACTTGATGGAGGATTGGAGCCAAATTATGCCAGCAAATGGGCTATTCCGAGTTCGTCAAATATGCAATTAACTAATTACATTAACCTACTAAATCAATCTTTACATGTACCTTATAGCAGCAGAATCATAAAGGAGTGGTGCCACACGGACACAAAAGTTCACCAAAATCAAATTTACTAACAATTAACCATTTGAGTTATATTAAATTACCTGTCCAAATAAACATGTATAATATCTTTTATCAGCGTTTAACTACGATTTTGTTAGGGTGCAGGGAATCAGAATAATTACAATAGGAAAGTTAGCTCATTCAGAAAATTCATTTAAGTCTAGGTTTGCAATAGAAAGACTAATTCAACTTTGAACTCAACACCTCGATCAGAACCAAGAGGGTTACCACAAAAATGAAAGTAATTAAAATCCTATATCATAAATCAAAAAAATTACACAACGTTTGATGGAATTTAATTACAATATAAATACGAAAATTATTTGCGTTCAAGTTCGTAAATAACGTATTAATTAGTTGAGTACATATGTCTATGAAGATATATAGTACAAGAGAGCTTTAAGTAGCTTTCTGTAGATATCAAAGAAAAGGGTCCAATTTTCATGGAGGCTTATGTGTTGTAGGGGAGGAATTTTCCATCCCTGCGAACACATATGCAAAGCCTTAGAGAAAAAATTAAATATCGGTCATAGCCAAGAGAGAAAGAAAATTTTATATTGTTTTAAACAAATAAATAAAAAAAAGAAAATGGTGAAAAGGCGAAAATATTACAACTGACAGCCGTGTCCAGGAGGTTCAGGTTTTATAAGTTTTGAGAGAAAAAAAAACAAAGTTATTGGTCAACCTATTGCAAAAACGGAGAAAATAATAATAATAAATAGAACGAAATTAATTAAAGAGTTAACAAAACAAAAAAAAAAAAAATTATCAGAAAAGTGCGACATTACATAAATATACAGTGAAATTTAAAAATAAATAGATTAACGTAAACAAACAATAAATCCAAAAAGAAAGTGTTAACGAATAAATCTTATAATACAAAAAGTGTCCTTATAAATAAAAATGTGTTAATTCAAATGACCGTGAACTTTAGAGTCAATAAAAATACCTTTCATACGATAATATAAACAATATGAAAGAAGTAGGTTAATGATGTCATTCACTCGAGAGGAATGCGTTCCGTAAACAAAAACATTGTTTATGTTTTGGGTTCATCGAACAAATCGGAATGTTGATATAAAGCAAGTTTAATAAACAGACAAACCCGAAAAACATCGAACTTATTGGGACATCAAAGAACATCTAAAAATTGATAAGATAAACATCGAGATTTTAAAAGGTCGGAAACATCGTTGAATAATACGTATCACTCCGAGGAACAAAAAATTAAATAACAAACGTCGAGATTAAATAAACAATGACACAAAACGAGATAGCTGGAACAAATATAACATAAACATTGCATTTGGATATCGTGAAGTATTAACGTAAACAATTATTGTTTATCTTATATCCGACCAGCGGCGGGCCGTGGTACTTAACAAATTATTCACAAAGTCAGGAAAAGAAATTATTATTTCATCGCTAGACATTCGACAGAATTATGAGGAGGATAGAAAGGTTTAGAGAAATTAAATTGATTAATGTTTTACAACACCCAATGTACCTTACTAGATATCATTGGTTTTGCAAAAATAATGATTACGGAAAATATAAAATTGATTAATATCAATTGATTAACAAAAAAAAATAAAAAAATTTTTTTGATTAACTTTAATATCATTATAAAACAAAAGAAAAACAATTATTTTGATATGTTGGGGTGTAATCTATTATGATCATGTTGTAACATAATAAATAGCGGAAATATTACACCCATATCATGTGATAGATAGATCTATAATAACAATAATATCAAAATAGAAAAGTGTAATTGTATTACATCATAGTTAATCATTAGGACCACGTGTTAGATTCAAATGGTCGCGCTACGTGCCGCCAATGTAGATACTTGTTGTCAGGATCACAAATCTCGATAATCGGCAGAGACATTAATGAGGGTGAAACATTTGATGTTTTGTTTTGTGAGGTAAGATTAATCTTACATAATATAATTTACCATCTAAACGGGTAAGTTGAAATAACGTAAGATTTACTCATGATAATTTTGTTGACATTCGGATCAGGTTGTTGACTATTAAAACATATTTTAAGACACAGAGAACCCAGTCAATGGATTCGATAAAGAATTCAAGTATAGGCCAAACAAATAAACGTTGTTTTGAAAAGACAAAGTGTTAGTTGAGAATTCGAGTTTCAATTTCAAAAAAAAAAAAAAAAACAATTCAGAGTCGGCTCGAGATTTTAATGTTGTTGACGAATGTTTATGATGGGATATATATATATGTGTATATATATACCTATTTAAAGGAAATTCATGTTAGGCATTGCAAAAAAAAATCATAATAGATTTTACAAATTTTGCAAATTGAATATGGATTTTGCAAATTGGAAATAGATTTTGACGAATCAGGTGATGAAATACAAGAAGAAAAAAAAATCTAGAAAAACAAAAAAAAAATAGAAAAACGAGAAGGGAAATATTGTTACCAGAGAACTGCGAAATAGTTTAGTGATATTAAAAATAAAATAGATCAATAAATAAAATATAAATAAAAGTGAAAAAGTGCTCGCATGCAACAGACTGCGTTACGTAAACAAACGAAAGCAATTAAACACGATTCATTATGACGGGACAGTGAACCCACAAAATAGGACTCATATTGTTTATAAAACTAACCCTCGCGCCTTTGAGAATATAAACAAAGTAAGAAATTTACGACTTGGATTCAACGCGAAGGAATTTTAAACGTAAACCAACTTGGTCCTTCATGAACGAACGGGTGACACATTAAGATAAACAAAACGAAAAAGGATAAGATAAAAGTGATATCCAGATGAAACGAAGGATAACGTAAATAATCCTTATAGATAAGGATAAACATTGGATAAAGATAAAAGATAAATTATGATTTATCTAACGGGATAAAAGTGTTAGGATTTGCGGACACTTATTATGAAATACAAACATCGGAGCTTAAATCAAGTATAGATCAAACAAATAAGTGTTGTTTTGAAACAACAAAAGTGTTAGTTGTGATTTCAACTTTCAATTTCAAAGAAAAATTACAATTCAGACGGCACCGAGATAAGCCACTTGACAGTGAATGAAAATAAATAAAATGGTCTAGACAAATAATAAACGGAAGCGCGTAGAATTGGAATTTGCAGCAACTGATAACACGGAGCAGGGGTACTCAACAGTTTGGAATTTGAAAAAAAAATTTTTTCATTAAAGAAAAAAAAGATTGAAGAATAAAACGTCAAGAAACGCTTGTTGTGAAGAGGGAGGTCTTAGTCCAACCAGGTTGAGGACCACCTAAACACGCGAGTCGAGGGGCGTGTTTTTTTTTTTTCCCAGAAAAAAAGAGATTAATTTTGAGTTTATCAAAATTAGAGAAAATTCCATAAAATAAAATCTACGCGAAAAGAAAATAGAAAATACAATTTGATTCAAAGTCAAGGTTGTTAACAATCCAAACAGAATGGAAAGAGAGATAGGGAATAACAGAATGAGGGGGGGGGAGAAAGGAAATAACAGGATGGAAAGAGAGATAGGGAATAGCAGAATGAGGGGGGGGGAGAAAGGAAATAACAGGATGGAAAGAGAGATAGGGAATAGCAGAATGAGGGGGGGGGAGAAAGGAAATAACAGAATGGAGAGAGAGATAGGGAATGATAGAGTGAGGTAGAGAAAGGAAATAACAGGAAGTGATGTAGGAAAAGGAATAACAGAACGAAGGGGGGAGAAAAGCTAGACTACATTTTGAACACAATTTCGATGTCTAAAGTAGTATACAACGTTAGCCACAGCAAATTGAGTTCAGAGGGGGGAACTGTGATGAAAGGCTTTAAATCACAGTGAGAGAAAAACAGATAAACCATAGCTGCAAGAAAATATGCAAATTATTTATGAAAACGGACATGCTAACGACATCTGGCGGAGAAAGAATTGATCCAGCTTGCTTGCGGTAGGCTCCTGTAATAGTTGAAATTATATCGAGGTTCTAAGACGAAAGCAGAGAGGTCGTAAAATCGTCTAGGACTAGACAGGGCTTCCCCTTTTCTAGGCCTAAAAATAAACAATGAAGGTTGTCAACCAATAGATCTAAACAAAGAGCTATAAAAATTTTGAGTAACCAATCAGTGAACGAAGGGAGGTGTGTCTACGAAAGACAAAGGATTGAACCTTGGACCCGACATTAAAAAAGATAATTAATTGCATTTCCGTTCCCACAAAAATTAGAGGTGAACGCACTATGGCATAAACACTGACGTTCAAGGCGACAAACTCTAGGAAATGTTTACAATAACCGAGACATTTAGGTGATGGCGAACCGTTGAAATCGAGTGCTTTGAAGATTTTACAAATTGAAAAACACACGTACGAAAATGCAATGGAAAATTTATAAACGTGATAGTATAAAAAAGGGACGGGAAAAGCGAAGGAAAGTTACTGGCGGAATTTCAACTGTAGTGCAATTATTTATGATAGAAGGAGGGTGTCATGTTCGATAAAAATCGTACTAAAGAGAGGAGTGAGTGTTGGAGACAATGGAAATTAATCGTTATCAATTTAAGATGAAACGGACATATTGGTAAATCAATTTTGAATGAAAATCTCGCAAAAAAAATAGACATTTTAGAAAATTGCGGCGACCGAATGGAAGGATAATACAGAGATTTTAGCTGCTACGAAGGTTCTAGGGACGTGAAAATCGAGTATCAGAAGAAGACAGTAACACTAAATATATAGCGATAGATTAGATTCAGGAAAAGTAGACATTATACTAAATTATTAGGTTAGATATATATTAGAGTTACCCAATATTACGGAGGGATCGAACCAAGATAAAAGGTTGGCGGTCTCATGTATATTTTGAAGAATAAACAATCGAAATCCGAACATGATTTTTATTTACGTTAAGGTAATAAACGATTGGAAAAGCGATTAACTTTAACGTTGGTCTTATGAAGTATTTAGATTAGTCAAAAGAGATAAAAATTAATAGGTTTGAAATTAAACTAAATTTACGAGTCTGGTACCAAAATTTTAAACGTAAACAGGTGTCCAGACATATAATTTATGTGAAATCTTGTAAGTGAGGGATGGAGGATGGGGCGGAGATTGGGTCAGGCAATAAAAATGACAGATATCCCAGAGTCTAATTAGGTATATCTCCCATAGAAGTGTGGAAAATTATATATTAATTAATAAAAGATGAAGTATGAAATTTTCCTGGAGACCACACACATCGGGAAAAGTGGAGAAAAGATGAAAGAAAGGGTAAAGAACGGAGATAAAGAATAATCCAAGTGGAGAAAAGTGATACAATTCAAATTTATCCGTGAAATAAATAAATACGACTTGGAAAATAACTAGTTAAAGAGTTATGAGAAATGACATAAGAATAAAGAAGAAAATTGTGCAAGAAAACGTCGCGGATAAAAGAAAATCCAAAAGATAAGGAAAAATTCAAATCTGCGGCATTAAGAGAGAAAGTACTGGTGAAAATGGAAAAGCTCATATAGGTGACAATAAAATTGAGTAGAATTTAGATAAATCGAAATTCTAAACTGCATAGTAGGGATTTCAACATGGATTTAGGTATTTTTCACACGAGATGCGTAAAATTGAGATGTATATATATATTATTGAGGACGGACCTATCGCAAATTGAGAAAAAAAAGGAACACAAAATCATGAGAATTTAACTACATTTTGTATGAACACAGGACAAAGGAAGCTTGGGCGATTAACACAGACTTACCCGATTCGGACCCTATCGACTTAGATTTGTGAGATAAAAACTTACTACCGCCCAGAGCCGGAAAGCAGAACATCTTATGGGAGCACATTCGATATTGATGGAAGGGGTGTTTGGATTTACGAGTTGATAGGAGATAGAATTAAGCATCAAGAGACATTCAGATACGTCTTTTGGAACCTGAGAGGGGTATAAAAGATGGAACTCATCAGTCAGGAGGACAGTCGCGCCGAGGGTTTGAAAAGTTGTTACATGGCAGTACTACGTCTATTGGTAAAATTCTAGTGAAATAATCTAAGTGTTAAATTCTGAACAAGTACCTGGACTTAGAAAGTTTTGTAAAAAGTCTTAAATTCAGTTTCTAAATTCTGAAAACCCCACCAGTGAAGTTTTGTTAAATCAGTTTAATTTGGTTAAACAGTGAAAATAAATATAATTTAAACTCAGTGCTTAAAAGTGTTAAGTGAAGTGCAAAAAGTGAATTGTGAATTAATTAAAAATTTAAAAATAATTATTTCATTCAAAGTGAAAACATTCAAATTAAATTTAAGAGTTTGTTATCGTTAATCTAAAGTGAACGTGATCGCGTATTGATATTTAAAAATAGATTATAATTTTGTTTAAAATTATTAATAGTAAATACTTCATCTTAGGTTAAAAGAAACACAAAACAAAAAAAAAGGATTCGATAATAATAAACGTTTAAATCTTTGTTCTAAAATTAACAGTTAGAAAAAAAATTTAATTTATTAATAGTCGAGTAAATTAAAAGTTTGCACAATTTGGAATAAATTTTCTTATCAATTTATATAAAAAGAAATTTAGAATTAATAAATTGTTCAATTAAAATCCATCGTGCGTATAGCGACAGTGTTAAAAGTGTTTGTCGTTTTAACCGGAATTTTAATCATCAGTCTATCATTTCGAAAAAGAATTTGAAACAGCTATCATTCAAAAGCCTAAACTAGAAAGGTGTTATTAAATCAACGGGTTTTCTGAATTAGGATTTCGTTCGGAAGAAAAATTAAATATCAGCTAATTTATACGATTCAAGCGAGAATAAAAAATTAAATAGGAATAAATAGTCGAAAAGATTTATTTTGAAATTAGTTGAAAAATACAATTAATTAGGTAGGATTTCTTCACCAAGGTTGTTGTGTACACCCGACCGGAAATACCTTGACGTGGGTGAGTTTTCCTTTTATAAATAATTTTCAGGTCCCAGGAGACACAGAAGGGCTGTGAAGTGGAAGTATATCAATTGAATATTAAATTAAAACAACAAAACAAAGAATTACACATTAATATATGTATGTTGTATATTTGTATATATATTTATAAATATAAAATAATATATTGTATATAAAGAATATATATATGAGTAATGTAATTATATATATGTATTTTATTTATTAATCGAAACATCGAAATGGTAGCGATTTTTAATACCTACCCGAGGACATATCTATATTATTGAAAAAGAAAATATGTATTTATTAATATTCCAGACTATGTAGAATCATATATTTTATATTTATTTATTAATATATGTACTCTTTTTTAACATATTTTGACAATAGAGATATGTGTACTTAAATATATATTTATATTTATTCTTCATTTAACCTAGTAAATTTACTAAATTCGGAAAATGAAATAAATAGTTTAACTTCAATAAAGGAATTAAAAATATTTAAATTAACTATGCACAATAAACGGTATCATAACTGTATCAGTAAAGAGGCACAAATGACTTCTAAGGAATTTTAAAATAAACAAATCTCACATTTAGGTTAGTGTGTCAGGAGATGTTTATATTATTTGTTTACAAAACAAAGGATCACCGGAGAATTGGGTCAACCGCATAGTTTGAAAACGACCTTGGCCATAATTAGTTAATCACAAAGGATTTTATTAATTACCCGAAACAGCTGGAAGATGCGTGTTCTCAAATACTTATCAATCACAAACGACAATTGAAAAATCACGGGTTAGCCAGATTTACATCAAAAAATTACATAAAACATTTAAATACCATTAATTAGTTAGTCACAAAGGATTTTATTAATTACCCGAAACAGCTGGAAGATGCGTGTTCTCAAATACTTATCAATCACAAACGACAATTGAAAAATCACGGGTTAGCCAGATTTATATCAAAAAATTACATGAAACATTTGAAGACCATTGATTAGATAATCGCACAGTTTTTATTAGTTACCTGAAACAGCTGGAAGCTGCGTGCTTACAAATACTTATCATTCACAATCGACAATTGAAAAATCACGGGTTAGCCAGATTTATATCGAATAATTATACGAAACATTTGAATTTTATTGATTGGGTGCTCATACAAAACCCCATCAGTTGCCTGAGATATTTGAGGGTCGAGTACTCTCTAATGTGGCAATCAACCACTTGAAACAATTGGAAAATCACGGGATAGGATGAACAAAAATTAATGTTGAACCCTGGAGGTAAAATTTAAAACAAATACAGTTCATCAATAGGAGGCAGTGGTCGCTCCTACAACAAGACCATTAACCAAACCAAATAGAGATGACGATTCTCTTAAATAAAAACGTCAAAACCAAACAAACAAAAGCCTGGAGTTCGATAGCTCTCCAAAACAAACTATCAAATAATTTCTTATTCTACTAGTATGTATTAGTATCACCTTATTAGTACGTATATATTCGGTTACCAAGCTAAGAATTGTGCAGAATTCTTTGTGCGAGATCCGAGCTTGGGATGCGAGGTAAATAGCCTTGTATTGCAAGTTATAAACCTTTCCCAAACTGTATGTATACATATATTTATTCGTATGTACTGTCTATTGGAGGATGCGGACCTGCATACAGCTTGCATTTAGGTCGGTAGACCACTCTCGCATCTTCTCTTAGACGTGGAATGAGGATTCACGACCCGTAAGTCCACACCAACCGTGAGTATATGATTGTATATAGGACGAAACCGGTTCGCCCTAAGTAAATTGTAGTCCAAGGAGGGGTCGGAATTTGGGGGTATCGGGACCCGGGGGGAAACTTGAATGCAGTACATGATGACGTGGAAGGCTTTTTGGGACACGATAACTTAGGTATCAATCAAGGAGCCGTGTCAAAGGATTGTGCAAATTTCTAGTCCACTCCCGATCATCTCGTTTACTTGATGGAGGATTGGAGCCAAATTATGCCAGCAAATGGGCTATTCCGAGTTCGTCAAATATGCAATTAACTAATTACATTAACCTACTAAATCAATCTTTACATGTACCTTATAGCAGCAGAATCATAAAGGAGTGGTGCCACACGGACACAAAAGTTCACCAAAATCAAATTTACTAACAATTAACCATTTGAGTTATATTAAATTACCTGTCCAAATAAACATGTATAATATCTTTTATCAGCGTTTAACTACGATTTTGTTAGGGTGCAGGGAATCAGAATAATTACAATAGGAAAGTTAGCTCATTCAGAAAATTCATTTAAGTCTAGGTTTGCAATAGAAAGACTAATTCAACTTTGAACTCAACACCTCGATCAGAACCAAGAGGGTTACCACAAAAATGAAAGTAATTAAAATCCTATATCATAAATCAAAAAAATTACACAACGTTTGATGGAATTTAATTACAATATAAATACGAAAATTATTTGCGTTCAAGTTCGTAAATAACGTATTAATTAGTTGAGTACATATGTCTATGAAGATATATAGTACAAGAGAGCTTTAAGTAGCTTTCTGTAGATATCAAAGAAAAGGGTCCAATTTTCATGGAGGCTTATGTGTTGTAGGGGAGGAATTTTCCATCCCTGCGAACACATATGCAAAGCCTTAGAGAAAAAATTAAATATCGGTCATAGCCAAGAGAGAAAAAAAATTCTATTTGTTTTAAACAAAAAAAAGAAATATAAAAAATTACTCTCACACCCAAAAAGGTGAAATATTACAAGGCCTAGAAGTTTTTTTTTCAAGATTGGGATGGAAACATTGTCAAAGGCGCCTTCTATATCTATAAAGACGGCAAGACAAACTTCCTGTTTAGAAATTGATAAATTAATATCAGTACTGATGATGGCAAGGTTATCTTGAGTGGATTTTTTTTTCCTAAATCCAAATTGAGATGGAGAGAGAAGCTGTTTACTCTCGACAAAAAATTCTAATCGGTTTTTAATTAATTTTTCATAAAGTTTACTGAGGGTGGATGAAAGAGCGATTGGCCTGTAGTTGGATCCAGAATTTGGTGATTTGTTTGTTTTTAAAATAGGGATGATTATTTGACAACTCCAGTCATCAGGCATTATACCAGTCTGGAAGATTTTATTTAAGATGCTTAAGAAGTGATTTAGAACATTATCATTACTATTTTTGATTATGCTGTAAGGTATACCATCTCTGCCTAGAGATGAGTCTTTGACTGTTGATAAACAATTTTTTAGCTCAATTGAGGTGAATGGAGAGTCTAGCCTATGATTAGACATAGGAGTATTATAGATGGGCGTTATTTCATCTAAGTTAGGTACAGAAGGGGGGGCAATTTTGTCCAAAAATTCATCGATCCATTTAGAATGAGACGCTCGAGGAGATGGTGAACTGAAGGAGGATCTAAATCTTCGGATCATAGACCAAACTTCCGAAATTGGAGTGTTCGGAGATACTGAACTGCAGAAGTTGTACCACCCAGATCTTTTTTTTGACCTCAATACCCTTTTGGCATTGGATTCAGCATTTTTGTATATAAGATAGTTCTCCATAGTCATATTGTAACGATAGGAAAGAGATTTAGCTTTCCGAATTCTTACTACTTTGGAACATTCCTCATCCCACCAGGGAGTTGGAGGGAGTTTTTTGAGAGATTTAGTTTTAGGGGGAGGATTTGATTTATTTATTGCAGTTATGAGCATTGATTTGAAGTTATTATAATCATCTTTGACGGAAAATATATCGGTGGCGGGTGAATTTAGTAGAAACTTGTCCATATGAGAGTTAAATTCATCCCATTTGGTGTGTTTCGTTTTAATTTTTGTCGAAATATGAGACTTGTCTGATTGGAAAGAAGTTTGATAAGTAATGGTGATCGGGAAATGATCACTGGAGCAAGGGTCGGGGGACACCACCCACGAGGAGAGAGAAGCCAGACTAGTAGAACATATCGATAGATCCACTGCACTGGGGTTTGTGCTGGGGCGTGAGATCCTAGTAGGAGATCCGTCATTCAAAAGGAAAAGGTTGGATTGATCTAGGAAATCCATCACACTTCGACCATCTCGGTCGGAGAAAGCAGAACCCCAGACGGGGGAATGGGCATTAAAATCGCCTAATATAAAGAAAGGAGGGCTTAGTTGACTTACAATTTGCAACCAAGTTTGTTTATTGAAGTGGGCTGTTGGGGGAAGATAGACTGAAATAAAGGATGTGTCCTTTATTTTAGCTGCAACCATTTGAAAGTCAGCATTGGGGGGTTTGATATTATTTATTGGGGAAAATGATATGGATTTTTTAATAAAAAGGGCAGCACCGCCGCCCGAACCTTCCGGGCGGTCGTCGCGGAGACAGGAATACCCTCCCACATTAAAGTGGGTGGATGGAGTAAACCAAGTCTCCGAGATAGCAGCCAAAGAAATAATGTTGGAATTTAATAGGTTAAGGAGATCAGATTTGTTAGAAATAGCACTTCGGCTATTCCACTGAAGTATTCTGACATCCTGAAGAGTCATTTTGAATAAATGATTTTAATGTGGAAATAATAGTAGCAGCGTTGGACGGTAGATTAGTTTGAGAAGAAATAAGGCCAATTAGAAGCATAATAAGAGTTTGGATAAATGAAGAATTGTCTTGGGAGAGTTTTTCAGAAAGTTTAAGAGAGTTCATTGAGGACGGATTATAATTATTTGCACACCCATTTGTGACATTTGAAAGAGGTGAACCATTGGGATTTAAGAGCAGTGAGTTGTGTTGTGGCTGATCGTATCCAGGAGCCGGTTTAGAGATAGCGTTTTTGTATGTGAATTTAGTTGAACGAGAAGAAGTTGTTGTAGTGGAGGGAAGAGAGTTGGATGAGGAGTTGCTGGATAAAGCCTCAGCAAATGATTTTTTGACAGGCGGGAATAGTTTAGAAGCCTGCAGAAAAGACAAGTTCTGAGAGGCCATAGAAATTTTAATATTTTTTTGGCGAGATTGTTCTGGGCAAGATGTGTTGATAGCTGTATGTGAGCCTGAGCAGTTAAAACATTTAGGTTAGGATGAAGAAGGACATTGGTCAGCTGCGTGGTTTTCTCCACATTTAAAACATCTGGGTTGAGATCTGCATGCAGCTTTGGTATGACCAAAACGGCAGCAATTGAAACATTGAGTGGTGGGATAAGTATACATTTCAACTGGTAATGAGTTGAAGAATAAATATATATGGGAGGGAAGAGATTGACCTTCAAAGGTGATAACGACAGATTGGGAGGGCTTCCAAGAAATTATACCCTCAGAGGAGTCCTTGTAATTTAGCCTCCTGGCTTTTATGGGATTGCCAATGTGTTGGGGGGTTGAAAGTGAAGACAGAATTTCTTCGATGGACAGATCGGTCGAGATACCTCTGACCAAGCCCATGCGAGTGACATTGAAAGTAGGGATATATGCCTTGAACTTTGAATTAGATGAAATGAAGATATTTTTGATGAAACTGTTGGCAGCTGACCCTGAGAGGAATTCGACGGAGATTCGGAAGCGACCCTCGGCTTTTACACCTCCAGGTTTGATTGAAAGATTCTTGCTATTTGATAGGAATTTGCCAAATTCAAGAGGGTGGATGGTTTTTCCTTGCTCAGTTTTTTGGGCGTATACTATGAATGGGCCACGGGAATGAGGAGAATAAAAGTTTGTTGGAGGAAGTTGAGAAAGTGCTGGTGGGGACAGTGAAGTCGAAGGCGAGTCAAGTTTTATTGGGGAAGAAGGAGTAAATTTCCTTTTTTTGGTAGAAGTCAAAATGACAGAATCACTGTCAGAAATTTCTACATTTTCCCCGTCTGGGGGGTCCGGAGAGGGATCTGGGGGCTTTGTAGGGGGTCCAGGAGGGAAATCTCCCTCCATTATTCACAACAGTAAACAACTACAATAATAGTATGAAAAATGACAGAAGTAAAAAAGTTTATAAATATCTGGAAATCAGCAGCGAAAAGTGACTCCTGGAAGATCAGAAGGGAGAAGAAACCTCAAGGCACAACACACTACACTTTTTTTTTGGCCAGAAAACAAAATAGAATGGAAAAAAATTAATTTTAGATAGAGCAAAACAAAACAACTGATGACAGCCAAATGTTATTGTTGCAAATCCTATCATATTTTATAGCTACAAGCACAAAATATTATAATCTACGTAATCAGAGTGTACGTACACATGTTTAAAAATATACAAACAGTAGGACAGTTATACGTTAGTAGTATCCACTTTCGACATAAAACACAATTAACATTTTATAATAATCAATAACGTATGTACCCTAATAAATTTTTGATTAATTCATAATATTTTTAAACTTCCGATTTAGTTGTCCGGGTTAAACCTTCCCCAAAGGAAAAACTTAACCCTTCCACTCACTTTTCCACAAATGATCATCTAGTCAATCAACATTATGTAAGTGCATTATATAAGCAAAATAAATACAAAACAATACAAGAACAACACACCAATTCACCAGAGATCAAATGGGAAAATAATTCACCGACTCCAGATATTTTCATATCAGAGGGTTCGGCTCGGTAGAACTTCTAACAGGGCCTATAAATCCTACTGATCCCTCAACATAAATATTTAAAAAATCTTTTGTTATCCTACATGTATTCAAAATGACCGACTTTTGCATCTTTATATATAATTTTTTTGATAGATCTAATACGCCTAAATTTTTAATTAGAGAGCTAGGTATAATGCCAGTAGCCGAAATAACGAATGGTAATATTTTTATAGTCTGAGAATGCCAAATTCTTTTTATTTCATTTCCTAAATCTGTGTATTTTCTTATTTTTTCACTAACAGATTTTTGAATATTACAAGAATTTGGAATAGCGACATCAATGATATAAGTTATTTTTTAAATTTTGTCATGTAAAACTATATCGGGTCTATTATGACTAATCGCTCGGTCTGTTAGTATAGTTTTATCATAATATATTTTATAAAATTCGTTTTCTAAAAATGAATTTGGTTCGTATTCATAATATGGTACTACTCGTACATTACGGCAGTCAATCAAGTTATGTTTAATTACCAAATTTTGGTGAATTATTTTTAAAACTTGATTGTGCCTAAATGTATACTCGGACGGTGCTAATATAGAACATCCCGATATAATATGTTCTATAGTTTCCGGAAAAGCCAAACATTTTCTACACAAATCGTCAATTTGATTTGTATCTTTGATTATATGCTTTCTATAATTTTTAGTATTAATGACTCTATCCTGAATGGCAAGCATAAATCCTTCTATTTCTGCGCTCAACTCTCCAATACTCAACCATTTGTTTGACGAAATTTTGTCAACATACGTTTGGTTGAGATAATTGAAGTGTTTTGCGTGTAAAATAAAAATGTTGGCATTCTCATCGTATAAATTTAAAGGTGTAATATTTCTATCTGCCTTGCAAATTATTTTGTGCATTTCTGAGCTATGAGCTTTCCTATGGAAAAAAGTTCTTAGCATTTCTACCTGATTATGTTTCAAAGAAGTTATTTTGATTATACCTCTACCTCCTAAATTTCTAGGTAAATTAACTCGTTCTATAGCTGAATTTGGATGATGGCAATTAAATTTTGTTAGCGTAGTTCTAATTAATCTTTCTAAGTTATCTAAATCTGTATTAGACCATTTAATTATGCCAAATGAGTACGTTAATAGAGGTATTGCCCAAGTATTTATTGCTTTTACTAAATTTTTAGCAGATAGATTGCATTTTAAAATTTTCCTGATCCTAGTTTGAAATTTAATCCTAATATCATTTTTAATACTAGTATGGTCTAATCTATTTGATTGTGGGTATCCTAAATACTTATAAACCTCATCCCTTTTCATACTAGTAATTTGGAAATTTCTAAATATACTCTCGTCCCCATCTACAATTTTGCCTTTCTCTATATGGATCGTTCTACATTTATCTAAACCAAAAGTCATTTTGATATCATCTGAAAAGTTTTTAACTATATCGATCATTTTCTCTAAATTTTGTTCAGAATTCGAAAATAATTTTATGTCATCCATAAATAATAAATGCGAAATTGTACTACTCTCCCCTGTATTACCCTTAACTTTTATTCCAAACTTGCTTTTAATTAAATAGTGTGTCTATGATTTGACTCAATAGCCGTTTTTGACAGCACCGTAAATAATATCAATATAGTGTCAATAAAACAACCTAATAACATAACCCGCTTAAAAAAACAATATATAGTGATACGCTAGACAAAGTGGCAGTATTTGTGACGGTGGCAGTGAAATTAATCATTTGTAAATTGAAGTGCAAAAAGAGTATTGTCATTGTAACCCAAAATCAACTTTGGTGAAAACATACAATAACCATAGACAATACAAAACTATTTCGCCATAGACAATTTACATAAATTAATATATACTTAGGGGCATTTTTGTTCCAACATTAATAAAAATATAATTAATAAACCAAAAAAAAAAAAAAAAAGAAATAGAAAATGGCAAATACAAGAGGAAAGGGAGTTATAACGGAAACCGAAGAAAAATTTAACATTGATAAAATTATACAGATTATTGAAAAAAAATTTGAATCCATGAAAAAAGAAATTATATCAAAAATTGAAAAACAAACCCAGGACACTCAAAAAAGCATTGATTTTATGAGTAGTCAGTACGATGAACTAATAAAAAAACTAGAAATAACAATTATACAAAATAAAAAAATTGAAAATGATTTTGAAAACATAAAAAAGGAACACCAGGAAAAGAATATCATTATTAAACAACTTGAAATAAAAATTTCAGACCTCGAATACAAATCTCGGTCTAATTTCTTAGAAATAGCGGGCATTCCCCAAAAAAATGGAGAGCAGCAGATGGAGATAGTAAAAAGAGTTGCGGCGGCGGCAGGAATGGAAATCCAGCACAATGATGTAATTGATATAAAAAGGACACATGATAGAAGGAACAATGCGCCACCGAAACTGCTAGTGGAATTTGCGGAAAAAAAGACAAGAGACAATCTTCTTTCTAAAAGTAAAAATATTAATTATGCAGCTATAAAAGATATCTCAACCGAACCAATCTATATTGCAGAGGAATTGAGCCCATATCAAAGGGAACTGCTCTGGAAAACGAAAAAATCTGCCAATGAAAAAATGTACTCCTACGTTTGGTTCAAAGATGGAAAAATAATGACGCGAAGAATGCCAACCGAAAAAATAATTTATATAAAACATGTAGATGATATAAAAAATATTGTATAACAAAAGGGCACAAAAACGATTACGAAAAAAAATATAAAAATGGCTGACATTATATTAACCTCGGAACCAAATGATCTATCGAATTTAAATAACAACTCTTTCAATATACTACACAAAAACGTAAGAAGCATAAGAAAAAATTTTGATGAATTGCAAATTTTATTGAAATATTTAAAAGTTAATTTTCAAATAATAATACTTACTGAATGTTGGATAAATCATAAATACATGAAATTGGAAATTGCTGGATATACAACCTACTCAAGTTTGAATAACAAAAAACAAAACGATGGTGTAATTATATACATTAAAAATGAAATAAAAGCCACAGTTGAAGAAATTATTATCACAAATGCCAATTGTTTAAAAATTAAAATCAGTAAAGAAAAAGCTATATTAGCAATCTATCGATCGCCCTCAACAAGAAACATCGACCCATTCCTTAAATCCGTAGACGAGGAACTCTGCCTTCTTAAAGAAACGAAAAACATATTTATTATTGGAGATGTAAATATAAATATTTTAGAAAATGGACACCCTAAGCGAATTCAATATCTGCAGATGCTAGCATCCCATGGACTGGAAAGCTTAATAAATGTTCCTACTCGAAAAGTGGACAACAGTGAAAGTTGCATAGACCATATAATGAGTAAAACAAAAGACATTACTCAAACTGTTGTATTTAATTCAACTATAACCGATCATTATACAACTATGCTTTCAATAAAAATAAACAAGTCAAATAAAATGAAGAAAAAACCATTAACAACAGAAAAAACAGAAATCAACTGGAATATCATTAAACATAATCTACAATGTACCGATTGGAAAAAACTGCAAAGTATGAACAATACAAATGATGCATGGAATTATTTCATAGAACTTCTTCAGAATAATATACTATCTAATACCACAAAAATTACTAAGAAAATCTCACACAAAAATGTACATATTAAACCATGGATTACACAGAATGTTATAAACTGCATAAGAAAAAGAGACGAGTTACACAAGAAACTTAAAAAAATTCCATACGATATACACATGTTAAGATACTACAAAAGATACAGAAACATTTGCAAAAAAGTTATTATGTATACAAAAGAAACCTACTATAAGAAAAAAATTGTAGATTGTAAACAAAATCCCAGGAAAATGTGGCAAATAATAAATGAAATAACCAGTTCTAAATCTGCCAACGTTACATCAATTGACGTGCTGAATATAAACAATGTTCCCAGGACATACGCTGATAATCCTGACCAAATACTTGAATACGTCAATAATTTTTTCATAAATATAGGATCAAATCTAGCAAAGCAAGTTACAAAATGTAACGAAGATGTACAAATAAACGAACCACCTGAGCAAGGAAATCAGCTCAATTTTAAACAAATTACAGCTGACGATATCAAAAACACAATTTCTTCTTTAAAATCAAATATTTCTTCGGGGGAGGACACAATCTCAACCAACGCAATAAAATATCTCTGTAAAGAACTTATCGAACCACTTACATACTTAGTCAACATGTCTATAACGAATAGCATATTCCCTACAGCCCTCAAAAAAGCGATTGTTATACCAATATTTAAACAAGGATGTAAAAATGACATAAACAATTACCGACCAATAAGCCTACTAAATGCATTTTCAAAAATATTGGAAAGAATACTAAAAAAACAACTCTTATCCTACTTAGAAGACAATAAAAAATTATCAAAAACTCAGTATGGATTTAGGGAGAACTTAAGTACTAGTGACGCCATAGAAAAAATTACCGATATGATCACTAAAAGTTTAGACAGTGGAGAAAAAACTTTGGCAATCTTCATAGACTTACAAAAGGCTTTTGACACAATAGATCACAAAATACTTTTTTCAAAACTTTCAAAAATTGGTATGTCATGTACAACACTAAACTTACTAAAAAGCTATATGACGGAGCGCACACAGAGCGTCCAAATTAACAAGAGAAAAAGCAAACCTCTCCTAATCAACCATGGAGTACCACAAGGAAGCGTACTAGGTCCGATATTATTTTTAATATACATTAATGATATCTGTAACCTAGAAACAAGAGGAAAAATCATTAGTTTTGCTGATGACACAGTAATTTTATTTAAAGAAAAAGATTGGATAAATACCTACAAAGAAGCTGAACACGGACTTGGTCTCCTGCAAAACTGGCTTAAAAGAAACTCCCTGACGCTTAATGTCAATAAAACAAAATATCTGACATTTTCTAAAACAGCCAGAGGGCAGCCGTCAGAGGACCTTAATCTCAAATTACATTCATGCCAAGGAATTTATCAAAAAAATCAAGGCTTATCATGCCTCTGTCCCACTATAGCACACTCCAAAAGCATCAAATATCTTGGAATTGAAATTGATGATAATCTCCGTTGGAACTCACATATAGATGTAATTACAAAAAAACTAACCAGGTACATATACTTCTTTAGAAACATTCGCAATATCCTCAATATAAACGATATTAAAAAAGTATACTATGCTTTGTGTCAATCACAAATAGAGTACGGAATAACTGGATGGGGGTCTGCCTTGAGCACTCACACAGAGCGGCTCAATATAGCACAAAAAGGAGTATTAAAGACTATACTGAAAGTTCCGCTTAGAACTCCGACAGAAGAAATATTCAAAAACTTCAATGTTTTCAATGTACAGAAACTATATTCAAAAAATATTTTATTTAAACTGAAAAAAAACATATCCGAATACTCCACTGCTCAACATAAATACACAACCAGGGCAAAAAGCGAAAATATCCTGATTACTCCCAGTTTAAACACATCCTTTGGACAGAGAAATAATAAATTCCATGCTATAAAATTGTTCAATGCTCTACCAAATGAAACCAAAAAAATAAACGAAATGAGTATATTTAAAACAAAAGTCAAAACATGGCTTAGAGATCAAAGTAACAATCAACTTACAAACATTATGAAGACAATGTAAAGACAATTCAAAACTAAATACAAAAATTTAAGAAAAACTACAGGCCGCCTCAGAACAGGAAACCCTAGTGAGGAGGACTGTGAAAAAAATACAAAAAATATACTTATATTATACTTTAAACCTACATAATGTACAAATTTTGCTATTGATATTAATAAAAAAAAAAAAAAAAAAATTAACATTTTAGATAGAGGATTCAATGCTAAGCAAAACCAAAGAGGACTCAATGAGTCTCCTTGAAAAATTACTCTTTTAATTGAAATGCCCGGTATTACTATTTTCTTACCTTTTAAATTGATAAGTAAATTGGTATTCCAAAAGGACATAATATTTTCCAAAAACTTAATAATAATGGAATTTTATATATATTTAATACTTTGATCAGCCACGAGTGCGGGACACTATCGAAAGCCTTTTGGTAGTCTATATAGCAAGTATGTAAATTACGTTTTCGAGTTTGAATCTGTTTTAGAATTACAGAATCAATAACTAATTGTTCTTTACATCCCATATGTTTTCTGCGACAACCTTTTTGTTGTTCAGATAAAATATTTTTTTCATCTAAATGAGTATATATTAAATCTGTTAAACAAGAGGTCAAAATTTTGTATATTGTCGGTAAACATGTAATGGGTCTGTACTGAGAGGGATTATTAATATTTTCGCTTTTGGGTAACATATAAGTAATGCCCTTAGTTAGAAAATTTGGAAAATTTTGAGGTTGACTGACAAATTTTGAAAGATTTTTTGCCAAAAGAGGATGTAAAGTAGTCAGACGTTTGTACCAAAAATTATGTATCCAATCGCAACCCGTGGCTTTCCAATTATGAGTATTTTTAATAATTTTGGTTAACAATTCAACCGATATATTAGAAAAACTCATTTGTTCAATACCTGAAAAATTGAGTTCTTCATTTTCTATCCAGGGAGTTGACTCGTTATGTTTTATATCTTTACTCCAAATTTTAGTCCAAAAATCGCGCATATCTGATTCAGATGGCAATGGAATATTATTATTCGAAATAATATTTTGTTTATCGTCAAGTTTGGAATAAAATATTTTTTCATTTTTCTGGAATAATCTATTATTATTTTTTTTATTATACGTATAATTATATCTTTTTAATCTACTAGCTTTTACGCCTAATTTTTGTTTTAATAAATCCAATAAATCATTGATTATATTTTAATTATTATGACTATCAATGTTATAACCAAATTTTCTACCAATTTCATCTACATGTCTCAAAATTTTCCTACTTCTATTTCCATTTTTATATTCTATTACTCTAGCTATGTTACTTCTTAAAAATACTACATCATTTTCTAATCTGATCTGCCATTCTGGTTTACTATAACTATATGATCTATCGTCAGAGGATGATAATTTAATTCCTAACTTATTACAAACAGTAATCGCGCTAGCGTATACTATTGTATGAAGATCTAAAAAACTAATTTCGTCAAATATTATTTTTGGTAAAATTATGTTATTTAATTCAAAAATTAATTTAGATAATTTCTTTGACGTATGCAATTTCGGTAATTTTGGTCTAACTGTTGGCTCTACATCTATATATCTGTTTATATTATTATGAAGTAAGTTAGCTAATTCTATTATATTATCATCAAAAAAGTTTAAATTTGCAATGTTGATTTCCCTAAGATTATAAATAACGTCTAAGTTATTTGAATTTACTGTAATATCATTGGACATTTCGACTAGAATATTATCCAAACTATCTACATTCAATGTATTTGATATGACATTACTTGTCTTAATTTGTTCTAAATTATTTCCCATTTGCAATCTATCTGCTACTTCTCTTTTAATCTGTTCTAATGTGACTACAGGAATTAAATTATTTTTGAAAATTGCTCGCTTTTGGTCTGCTAATCTTTGTTCGTTTACTTGGGCAATCGGATAATTTTGTGAGAAAAGTGAATGTAATTTTTTCCTATATAACAACATATCTGTTTCTAGTTTGGTTACATAAAAATATGAACGAACAATGAACATATTGACATCGTTCGTCCATTTCATACGCTGTCTAGGAATACCTGCTTTTGTTTTTTGGGGTCTTAGACTATCCATGTTCATCTGTATAGATGACATAATAATCCCCTGTTCATCTACGTTGGTTGCAAATGACATTTTTGTCATTTTGCAAAACAACTAGGAGATGATTGTATCGTTACTGCTACATTTCAGTAACCAAATTAACAAATAATTTTCAATATAACCAAATTAAATATTCTAATCAAACTACCTTTCGACATAACAAATCTATAATTTCCAATTCAACTACCTTTCAACATTACAAATCTATGATATATTATGTTCCAGAAAAACGTCAACATAAAAATACACCTTTAAATGTATTTTTTTTCAAATGATGTCAAATATTGTTGTTTACCTTGGTTACTGGGGTCCTCAAATAATATTTTTTTTAAATCCTATTTATTTACCTATATATCCTATGGCTTACTGGCAGTTTATTTATTGCGTTATCTGATATATTCTTCTTTAAATATTTTTATGTTTTGGGATCAAAGCTAATTCTTTTTTATATGATATTACAAAAAATAATCAGAGAGCAAATTTATTTATTAATTTATTTATTTATTAATTTCAACGCCCTGGTGGGCTTTTACATAACAAGTTTTTTACATAACTAGCTTTTACATAACATGATATACAGAAACATTTTTAAATGGAAAAAGATAAACTATGAAAATAAAAATAAAAGTAAACATAATATGAAAGGTAAGTAGGTGAATAGATAAGTTAAGGTAGAGTTAATTCATTGCAATAAAAGAGAAATAAACTAGTAGGTATGTTAACAATTACAAAATTACATGTGAATAGCTAAATGTGATACATGACAAAATTTATTTAGGTATGTATTTGTTTGTTCTCGCCTTGACGGCTTTTACATGCAAGGTAAATCATACAGGAGCATTAAAACAGGTATATAGCATCATAAGTATAACATAGTAAATAAAATAATAAGCTGAGCATGAAAGACATAAGTAGGCACAACACAGGTAGGTATTAGTATACGATAAGAAATTGTATATTGTATAAAGGAGTTCAACCAGCAAATACTTATTTGGGCTTAGGCTACAGTACATTCAGCAATTATAATTGTCACAATATTACACCAAACATAATTACAAACATACTCGAAGCATACCGGTTGGCAGTGGTGTTAAACATTTTCTAGCGATTTATAAAATAGTTAAATAAAAAAATGAAATAAAAAATAATAGAAAATAGTTACAGAGTATTAAGTTTGTTATTGTTAACAATCAACAGGATTTTTGGTTAATATCTGATTACATATACGCTTTTTAAAGGAAGCGATGTTTTTATTAAAAAATATATCAACAGAGCATGTTTCATTCCCCACACGATGCAATCTCTGAAGACAAGAGTTGAAAATAAAATTAGTGCGAGAAGCAACTATATTAAATGGAGCATGAAGTCTAGTGTTGTACTTATTGGGAACTTGATAATTTATCATGTTCACTAGTTCAGGGCTGTCCAAATAACCGTTGATAATTTTAAATAATAATAAAGCATCACAGATTTTTCTTCGCTGTGATAATTCAGGTAGTTTAAGCAAGTGCATTAAATAATTATAATTTAAATTTTCTAATGGAATATGTAATTTGTAATTTATATGCCTTAAAAATTTGTGTTGTATTCTTTCAATTTTGTGTGAGTGTACATTGTATAGAGGCGACCAGAGAGAGGAATTATACTCAAGAATGCTTCTGACAAGTGTAATGTACAATGTTTTGAGTGTATTAGTATACATTAGATCTTTGGACGTTCTTAATACAAATCCGAGACATTTAAGTGCTTTATTCGTGATTGCATCGATGTGGGGGACGAATGTCATCTTGTTATCAAAAACGACACCCAGATCTTTTATTAATGTTACTGTAGAAAGATTCACATTGTTAATATAATATTGAAAGAGTATTGGATTTTTATTTCGAGAAAAACTTATAGAATTACATTTGTTAATGTTTAAAAATAAATCATTTATGTTACACCAGTTATATAATTGATCCAAGTTTTTTTGCAATACAAGACAGTCCATTGAATTTCTTATAGTAGTGTAAATTTTTAGGTCATCAGCAAACAATAGGAAATGGATACTTTCAAATATTGTAACAATGTCATTGATAAATAGCAAAAAAAGAATCGGACCTAGATGAGAACCTTGAGGCACCCCACTTGAAGCTTCAATTTCGTGTGAAATATGGTTAGATAGTTTAACGTACAGTTTTCTAGATGTCAAATAGGTCTCAAGGCATTTTAGTAGATTTCCTTTTATCCCATATACTTCTAGTTTGTTTAATAAGATTTTTATAGAAACTTTATCGAACGCTTTGCTGAAATCTGTGTAAACTGCATCCGTTTGCAATTTTGAATTTAGATTATCTGATATATATTTTTCGTATATAATAAAATTTGTAAGTGTAGATCTACCGGATATAAATCCATGTTGGTGAGGGGAAATGATTTTACGAGCCTGCAACATAAATATTGATAGAAATACGGATTCAAACAATTTAGGTAATGCTGATTGTATGCTAATAGGTCTGTAATTAGAAGCATCCGTTTTATCGCCTTTTTTATAGATGGGACTAAGGAAACTGGTCTTCCATTTTTGCGGGAAAAGGCCAGATGCTAATGATAGATTAAATATATTGGTTAGGTGTCCTTTTAAGTTAGATACACAGTTTTTTTAAATAAATTGCAGGTATGGTGTCCGGGCCAGCGGATTTCTGAGTATCTAATAATGTAATTTTACGCTGAACATCGATTTCATCAATAACAAGGTCGTTAAAATTAATAGAAATATTGGAGTTGAATTGAGGTATTTGGTTATTGGATGAGTTTGCTTTATACACTTCGCCAAAGCATTCGGCAAATAATTCAGTAATTCCTTGAGGTGTATCAGCAATTTTACCATTGTAGTATATGATAGACGGAATACCAGATTCATTACTATTAAGATTATTTGCGAATTTGAATAAATTTTGAGGTTTATTTTGTAACGATTGCTCAATATTTTCCAGGTATTCTTTGTAGCAGGAGATCGAAATATTTTTCACCCTGTTGCGTAATTTAGAAAAAAGTAGATAGTCATTTGGAGCTCGAGATATTTTGAATGTTTTATGTGCAAGTTTTTTTGCCTGGATAGATAAGCATATGCCTTAATAGTCTAAGAGGTCACGGTCTTTTTCATAACGATCAGAGGAATGGGTAGTTTTAGTACATATTCAAAGTATGGCATCTCCGCATATGAAAAACGTTGGTCTGCCTGCTCTAAGTGGTTGCAACTATGAGTTATAGAGCTTACAAGAGGCTTTATTGTTTCGAAAAAAAAACGATCAGAGGAATGGGTAGTTTTAGTACATATTCAAAGTATGGCATCTCCGCATATGAAAAACGTTGGTCTGCCTGCTCTAAGTGGTTGCAACTATGAGTTATAGAGCTTACAAGAGGCTTCATTGTTTCGAAAAAAAAACGATCAGAGGAATGGGTAGTTTTAGTACATATTCAAAGTATGGCATCTCCGCATATGAAAAAAGTTGGTCTGCCTGCTCTAAGTGGTTGCAACTATGAGTTATAGAGCTTACAAGAGGCTTTATTGTTTCGAAAAAAAAACGATCAGAGGAATGGGTAGTTTTAGTACATATTCAAAGTATGGCATCTCCGCATATGAAAAACGTTGGTCTGCCTGCTCTAAGTGGTTGCAACTATGAGTTATAGAGCTTACAAGAGGCTTCATTGTTTCGAAAAAAAAACGATCAGAGGAATGGGTAGTTTTAGTACATATTCAAAGTATGGCGTCTCCGCATATGAAAAAAGTTGGTCTGCCTGCTCTAAGTGGTTGCAACTATGAGTTATAGAGCTTACAAGAGGCTTCATTGTTTCGAAAAAAAAACGATCAGAGGAATGGGTAGTTTTAGTACATATTCAAAGTATGGCGTCTCCGCATATGAAAAAAGTTGGTCTGCCTGCTCTAAGTGGTTGCAACTATGAGTTATAGAGCTTACAAGATTAGGCTACATTGTTGCGAAAAAAAAAACGATCACAGAAATGGGTAGTTTTAGTACATATTCAAAGTATGGCGTCTCCGCATATGAAAAAAGTTGGTCTGCCTGCTCTAAGTGGTTGCAACTATGAGTTATAGAGCTTACAAGATTAGGCTACATTGTTGCTAAAAAAAAAAAGATCACAGAAATGGGTAGTTTTAGTACATATTCAAAGTACGGTGTCTCCGCATATGAAAAAAGTTGGTCTGCCTGCTCTAAGTGGTTGCAACTATGAGTTATAGAGCTTACAAGAGGCTTCATTGTTTCGAAAAAAAACGATCAGAGGAATGGGTAATTTTAGTACATTTTTTATTTATTTATTTATTTATTGGATGATTTTTATAGCGCCGCTTTTGCGAAATATCACCTCAGGGGCGCTGTACAGTTAATGCAGATATTACAAAAAAAAATAATATAAATATTACAAATTGAAATTAAGTTAAATAAAATGAAGTACAGAAACAGGTGACACGGAGATGGAGAGTCTGCTGCAAGAATCCTAGGTGGTGAGGAAACTGGACCGGCTGCTGCAGCGAGAGAGTCCACCGCGTCCACCAACAGTGCCAGCACGAGGTTCGTCATCCTTCCAGGTATGTGTCTGCTGCTAATAGAGCGCTGACACAATGTCCTCTCATGGATTCCAGACCTTGGCAGCACCGCTGTGACATTCGACGAAGGTAGAGGATGGAGACTCTGCAGCAAGAATCCCAGGTGGTGAGGAAACTGGACCAGCTACTGCAGCGAAAGAGTGCACCGCGCCACCAACAGTGCCAGCACGAGGTTCGTCATCCGTCCAGGTATGTGTCTGCTGCTAATTAAGCGCTGACACAGTATCCTCACATAGATAACAAACCTTGTGACGCTCGGAAAGTCCATCTCCTTGTACACTTGTTTCTGGTGATTATGTTAGTGGTGCATTGTTCCGAAATAAAAGGCGGCGGACGGAATAATAAATCACCTTGGGCACTTGTTAGGGCTTTCACTGTTTCCAAGAATAACATTGAAAACATCTGGCGTACAACAGTTACCGATTCTCGTCCCAAGTTCAACTTCAACTTCAGCGAATTTAGAATGTTTTTAGCACAATTTTCGATTATTCATTTTTGAAACACTGCACTCTAGTCACATTACTATTAAGTTCTGATTACTAATTGGTAAGTTAATTTAAAATGTTGATTCACTGATTTTTTAAATAACTTCAAAGGGATGTTGCCTCGTTTCCCTTGAAAATACTAAAAAAACACAAAGCGGTTGGAGACGGCATGACGCGTCCAGCTGCCACAAAGGGCGCTACTCAACTGCATACATATTCAAAGTATGGCGTCTCCGCATATGAAACAAGTTGGTCTGTCTGCTCTAAGTGGTTGCAACTTCGAGTTATAAAGCTTACAAGATTAGGCTACATTGTTTCGAAAAAAAAAACGATCAGAGAAATTGTCAGTTTTAGTATATATTCAAAGTATGGCCTCTCCGCAGATGAAACAAGTTGGTCTGGCGGCTCTCAGTGGTTGTATTTCAAAGAAAAAAATAACAGTAATCAATAAAATAAAAAATTAAATCGAACAAATCCAATTTTTATTAATTCAACTTCCATAATCTAAACATCTTTGGGTAAAATCACAGATTAATCATTTTGTAGAATATTACTAAGGCTTAAAGAGTTAAATATTTATTTACTTCTAATATTCTTTTAATATTTTTATGAGCTTTTTCATTAGTCACATCAAAACAACGTGTAATTCTTAATTCTTTGACGAAATTTCTTGGTCTGATTTGTTTTGGCGATGTTATTTTATACTGTGTTTTGGGGGTAGCTTTGTGCCCAGCTCTCATTTCACGTTCAAAATCTTTGATTGAGGGTGATAAATAAGAATCAAATATTACATCGATACGGTTTGCTTTGTAGCTCATACATTTTTTCAAAATGTATAGCGACATTTCACCAAATGTTTTCACATGCACTGGTATTAAATGGAGAATATAGAATCCATCTACAATCACAACATCAATTTTTTGTGGCGTATTGGCATTGGCTGTTTTTTCCAATATTTTCATGAGTGCAGCCTTGTTAGTCTTCATCAAGGAACCATCTAAATGACTCATAGAAGGTGACGATGAAGATAATGGATATTCCAAAACTTTTGGCAAATCTAGTTTCTGATTAAGGGAAATTCCTAAAAGACGACCGAAGACGTTTCGTTCTGCTTTTATAACTTGCAGTTTTTGTGCTGCTTTACATGGCTTTTTTGATTTATCTGAACAGAAATCCCTGATTTCATTGCGTTTTATTGGTTTCTCGAAACGGTCGGGATTTTCATTACATTGAGATATAAATTCTTTTCTCTGATTTTCTCCTGCAGCCTCTATATTGAGCAGAAAGTCTGCGGTTTCATTCGTTACTGAATTCCCAGTGACAATATTGTACAGTTCGTCTTTATCGTCTTGATAATCAAATGGATTGCCATAAGATTCTACAGTATCGACAAGTTTCTTCACTGCCTTTTTGTTTTTGGAAATGTTGGCTGTCTGCAGATCAGAGGTAACGTCTTGTACCCTGGTAATATTAGTTTCTTCTAAAACATGAGTTATAATGGTGGATCTCAGTGCATGGCTTTTTGCCCAACGCTGTCGGCCTGACAAGGAATTAGTAAAATGGCTAACACCAGACAATCGCTTAGCAGCATCGGCGTTTATGGTTTGTTCTAGTGTTAAATCAACGGGTTGTCTAGAAAACGCTTTGTCAGTGCGCTTGATACCCAAGCCATGACGTTTTAAATGAAGCTCGAGGCCTGGGTGAGTGTCTTGGACTTTTAATATGTCGTCATGGTGCTTTGTGAGCCATCGCGCATAATTTGGATGATTTAGTATGAAAAATATATTGTTAATTTTTGGAAGTACATATTTGTAAAGCTCAAAATTGTTTTCTCGTATCGATCGGCTCAAAAGAAAGTAATACTCGATCAGATTAATATATTGCATGTAAAATTGTGCCGTTTTGCCGTGTTCTCCGTTTTGAGTTTTTTCTCGAAAAATTCTGTATTTAGAGATGATTTCTGATAAAAAGAAATTGTCAACATCGACCAAGATGTTTCCAGAACTGTCCATTCGTCTATTTTTTATTTCTTGCAGTTCTTCTACCAAATCTGGTGACAATTGTAGATTTTCCTCTTTTAAAAAGAATTTAAAATGGATTAATTGTAAGGCCAGTGAAATAATAGGGTGAAGTCTCTTGCATCGATTGTAATGCGTACCAGACATGAATCCATTAAGAGACCCATTGGCTAGCAAATCAGCTTCGATTAGCATATGCGTCAAACCACAATCATCTATAAATTTTCCTATAGCTTTGAAATAGGCCAGGATGATATGAAATGTGCCAAGAAAAATAAAAAGATTGTCAAAATTTGGCCGTTCTGTGGATTGTATTTGTAATGCCACTTTTGCAATTGCAAGATCATATGTAACACATATATATTCCTGACCACACTCTTCGGCTATACTTTTTGCTTGTTGCATTGTTGTTTTAACAACGGAAGTGTTAGTGGGAGACATGTTTATTGGGTTCAAATAAGCTATTTTCTGTTTACTGGTTTGATCATTCATAGTGAGGTTATTAAATCCTACCCACATAGGAGTATTCTCGATTTCAGCAGCATGACACAAAACCCATAATAAATCTCTATTCTTTGCATTTATTTTGACAGATTCAGTTGTTTTACGTAAGTCACTATCAAGTAAAATCATACTGTCACTCATTCTTGTTGATTCTTGATCTATATTAATGTCAATCACGTCGAATGCCCTTCTTCTTTTGCCTTTAGATGGTTTCATTGACAAGTCAATAGGTTGATTTCGTATGGAGTACTGTTCTTCATTTTGAAAAATAATTCCTACTGTGTCATGCAATGTATTTTTTCCAGAAGGTGTGTCTACGTAACGGTCAAAATTATCGAAAGCTACTCCAGTATTTAACTGAGGACATGGAATTATCCCAGACGGAATGAATGTTGTTATAGATTCATCGATGGAGGCATAGGTAATTTCAGTTTCTAATTCTTCTAATAAAGTGTAGCTAGGTATCTGACCATATTTGTTCAAAATGTTAACAACTTTTATGCTGTTAGTTAGACTTTTAATAGCCATTCCCAGAGCTAATTGTTTAGAAGGCTTAACATGTCCATTTTTCACAGCGTAAATTTGATCCTGGCTTATCGATTCAGCTTTCTTTAAGCAAGTCTCAGACAACTTTTTTTTTGTGCGCGAACCGATGCCAAGGAGCTCCAAGTTGAATTTTTTAAGAACATCGGGTATATTACACTCGCCTTGGAGTAATTCCTGCACTGAACAAGTGGTTGGTAGGGGAGTTTTAGGCAGGGAAAGAATCTCTTTTCTCAATATATTAGCAGCAGACGTGAGAATATCTCTTTTCACTAATTCCTTCTGTTTCGACATCACGAAATCAATTGGCAAACCCGTTCTGAAAACTAACTTACGTCCATTTATTTCTTCTATAGTTAAAACGCTTCGATCAAATGAGGCTCGAATTTTCTGTTCTAATCTCGAACATGTAATATTATTTTCAGTGCTATTTGACTGCAGAGAAGATTCATAATATTCGTGAAGATTGGACATTAAATGAATATTATTGCCATGAATTATGTCGTTTATGAATTCATACAATTTTTGTAAGGCATTTTTATGGCTCTCGCGTATAACGTGCCACACACCGTCTTTTTCATTGGACTGACAGTCGGATATTTTTTCAGTTCTTCTAAAAAAATCTTTCAAACAATTAGTGTGATAAAATAATGGAACACTTGTCTGTGAAATTTTATGTTGTAAATTGACTTCGTTAGATGCTAACGATTTCATCAGTATCTTTTCGCGGGTTTCATTTGATTGCAAACAGTGCATCTTTTCAAATTTTTTATGTGATTGTTTACGCTGGTGATCGCAGAATAAGCATATAGCTTTGCAACTAGACGTACTTGGTGAAGGTGATGACAATGTCTCCGCTTGATTATCTGAAGTCTCGACTGGCAGAAGTGTTAAACTGTTGGTCTCAGGAGTAGATATTATTGTTTTTTTCACTGCGGTAAATTTTTTATAGCACGATAGATGATATACGGCAGTACTGTCACAATCATTTGGTATTTTGATATGAGCATGTTTCAAATTACGGTTAATACGAACTGTTAATATATCACGACACTTTTCTAAACTGTTTTTATTAAAAGGCAGCACTTTTTCGTCCATCTTACATTCACAAAACAGGCATGTAGTATTTATGTTCGACATTATTGTAAAAGTGGGAGTAACGGGTAATAGTATTAAAAAATGCACCAAAACAAGCGAAAGCACACCCTCTCACAACGATTGTACTGCGCACACTGACGCGGGACGCGGGCCGCCGGGCCGGACGCGGGCGGAGGAGGGGGCAATGTGTGTGTCAAGCAGGGTTCCCGATTTGCGGGAATTCCCCAAACTGCGGGGAATTTTTCAGATTTACTTAAAACTGACCATTTCTCTGATCGTTTTTTTTTCGCAACAATGTAGCCTAATTTTGTAAGCTTTATAACTCGAAGTTGCAACCACTTAGAGCAGGCAGACCAACTTTTTTCATATGCGGAGACGCCATACTTTGAATATGTACTAAAACTACCCATTTCTGTGATCGTTTTTTTTTTCGCAACAATGTAGCCTAATCTTGTAAGCTCTATAACTCATAGTTGCAACCACTTAGAGCAGGCAGACCAACTTGTTTCATATGCGGAGACGCCATACTTTGAATATGTACTAAAACTACCCATTCCTGCGATCGTTTTTTTTTCGAAACAATGAAGCCTCTTGTAAGCTCTATAACTCATAGTTGCAACCACTTAGAGCAGGCAGACCAACTTTTTTCATATGCGGAGACGCCATACTTTGAATATGTACTAAAACTACCCATTCCTCTGATCGTTTTTTTTTCGAAACAATGAAGCCTCTTGTAAGCTCTATAACTCATAGTTGCAACCACTTAGAGCAGGCAGACCAACTTTTTTCATATGCGGAGACGCCATTCTTTGAATATGCACTAAAACTACCCATTCCTGTGATCGTTATGAAAAAGACTGTGACCTCTCAGTCTATAACTAGCGTTGCTAAGCAACTATTATGTGTTTACTATTTTAATTACATTTTTCTTTTCATTGAATAAATATATATTACAAAGTATTATATATTACACTTACCTTTTTTTATTATAACTATTGCTGTAGAGGTGATAAAGGTGGTGGAAGATATGTTGCATGAAAAGGAACGTTCATGTAGTCTTAAAATGTTAGGTACAGGAATAAATATGTTCTATATACATTCCGATAATTATTCTTAAATTATCTTATTTTTGCTTAGGTTTCCCCACAAACCGAGAAAAAATTGAAAAATGGATATAAGCAATCCGGATTCAATTTTGTGAAAATAACTGGGTAATATTTTTTATATATATTGTATTTTTAAAAATACGGAAGAAAGAGTATTGCTAATTTATTTTTAAAAAGCGGATTGCAGGCTAACTAACGATTTTTTTTCTTCTTTTTATTTCTTTGTTGTTTATTTTTATGAATATATTGTATAAACTACACAAATGTAATACGTACAAGCCTATTTAACGGGCGTTAATAAATGCATAAGTATGTATTGTAATCAAGTAACCTCCACCCTCCCTTACCCCTCACCAATACGCTCTCTGAAGCTCTGTCCTCATCATTGCTGCTTATTCATTTGCGAACCGGAAAGCGAGCCGAACTACAAATTATGGGAAAGGAACGAAGCAATATTAGGTTGCTTCGTTCCTTTCCCATAAGTCGTGGTTCAGCTCGCGTGTGAATACGCAACATTATATGATTTATCTCTCTCTTTATCTTAATCTTACAATATATTTAATGTAAAGTCGTTTAGTACTTAGGTTAGTTTTCAATATTGCTATCTTGAAGAAGGTTGAGTATATCCAAAACTAATTTAACACAACGTCTTAATTCTAACATTTATTAAGGTATTTATTTATTAAGGTATTTTGGTTTTTATAAAAATATTTTTGGCCTGGCATCAAGTCAATTTCCATTTCAAAGCTAATTGGAATTCGAATCGTCATCATTAGCATTGAATTCAGTGTCTGTAGCAGGTGGATGATCGCTAACAAACGATTCAAAAGTAGTAAGAAATATTGTTTTAGATTTTATAGCAACATTTTTAATCTTCTTATTTGGTAGAGATTCATCTGTGTTGAAGTTTAAGTTATCTAAGTCTCTCTTCATGTTGGATTGTTTTCTTTTAGATGTGTTGGCAACCTCTTCCCTCTTCCCTTGGAGACTATTGGAGGTATGACTTTTGTTAATCTGCTGGCCTACTTTTGACTCTTGGATCTGTAATGTTGGCAAATCTTGCCTAACAATTTCCATTTCAAAGCTAATTGGAAACCGAATCGTCATCATCAGCATTGAATTCAGTGTCTGTAGCAGGTAGGTGATCGCTAACAAACGATTCAAAAGTAGTAAGAAATATTGTTTTAGAGCTTGTAGCGACATTTTTAATCTTCTTATTTGGTAGAGATTCATCTGTGTTGAAGTTTAAGTTATCTAAGTCTCTCTTCATGTTGGATTGTTTTCTTTTAGATGTGTTGGCAACCTCTTCCCTCTTCCCTTGGAGACTATTGGAGGCATGACTTTTGTTAATCTGCTGGCCTACTTTTGACTCTTGGATCTGTAATGTTGGCAAATCTTGCCTAACAATTTCCATTTCAAAGCTAATTGGAAACCGAATCGTCATCATCAGCATTGAATTCAGTGTCTGTAGCAGGTGGGTGATCGCTAACAAACGATTCAAAAGTAGTAAGAAATATTGTTTTAGAGCTTGTAGCGACATTTTTAATCTTCTTATTTGGTAGAGATTCATCTGTGTTGAAGTTTAAGTTATCTAAGTCTCTCTTCATGTTGGATTGTTTTCTTTTAGATGTGTTGGCAACCTCTTCCCTCTTCCCTTGGAGACTATTGGAGGTATGACTTTTGTTAATCTGCTGGCCTACTTTTGACTCTTGGATCTGTAATGTTGGCAAATCTTGCCTAACAATTTGGACACAACATATCATTTTGAGTTTAGTTTGGTCATCGAGTGGGACAACATCCACAGCCTTGTCATCTTCAATTGGGATATCGGGAGGTGAAGTGCAATCAGAAACAAGTGCTGGTTTTTGATTGACATCCGACACATCCGTATCGGTGAGTACTTCATCGGTTTCATCAGAATGTTGCGTTTGGGATTTTTGAATTTGCATATCTGAGATCCTGTTCAGTTTTTGCAACAGAGCATTGGTAGCAGCTGGGTCTATGGAAGCAACCTCCGACTGACCGGGTGTTTTCACCAATTTCTTTATTACTTGCTTTTTTATAATTGAATCTTTCAAATCCTTTCCAGTTTCAATTATAACAGGCAGCATCGGAAAGGTTTCGTGCGTTTGCGCCTTCAATACGGGTGCTTTCTGCATTTGTGGTGCTCGCTTACAGGCTGGTGTCGCAGGTTTAATGCCTAGCTCCAGTTCAAACTTTTGATTTCTCCAAGCTTCAAACTTCTCCATTGGCTGTTGATAGAGAGACAAGTGGCTGCTTGCCGGTTTGGCTCTAGCTGGAGGGTTTGAAGGTCCAGGGGCGGGTGACGGGGTGTTCAAGTGAGGTCTGACAACATTCACAGGAGAAGCAGGCACTACACATTCTTTCGTTTTAGGCATCAACCGACTGATGTAGACGGTAGACAAGTAGGTGCTGGGAATGTTTAGCTGCTGGATAACATTGACAGGCTTAAAAGGAGCACTTGTTGTTTGCGTTTGACTGCATGAAGGCCTTGTGACGTTGGTTGGTAAATCAGTCTCTAGGGCCATGACGTGAAAGTCATCTTGGACAATTTTGCATTCTATTAATTCCGCCTTTTTTACCTTTTTATGTTTTCCTTTGCCTTTGCTACATGTCTTAAGATCTTTAGGGACCTTTGGTTTTTTTGGGATCTTGTTTTCTTTTGATTTCTTTTCTTTTTTGGGCTGTTTGACCTTGGGTGTTATTTTTACTCTCTCAGCTCTTGTCTTGTTCTCAGAGCCCGAAGGAGTCTGCTTCTTGGTAGGCTTTTTCTTGACCTTTTTGGTTTCTTCCTCAGGCTTTTCTCCTTGGGCCTTCTCCGCTAGACTTGCCCTCACAGCTTTCTGAATTATTTCATCATCCTCTAGCTCCAGATGGTGCTCATATCCTGGGGAGAAAAAGATAAGAATTCAATACAAGAAGAGCAAGGGTGAGATAATCTTTACCAAGTAAGTAGGTAATTCTTACCCTTCTCGATACCGTGGTAGATGTCTTGAACTTGCGGATCCGGGTACACATACTGGCTGTAGTCCAGGCGGACAAACTTCAGCTCCCGGGTCACATTCTTGGTGACGTCCTTCATGTAGGAAAGGCACAGGCGAGACAGGTCCTTCCTGCAAACACACAAAGAAGATGAGGATGGAGGATTCATACACAACACGGTATTAATTCACTAATGTTGGTCGTACACACTCGCACCACGTGCTAGTTGCAAACCAAAGTGCTGCCTTCTATAATTTTCAAAGAGGACTGTTGAAGTTTTCATAAAATATTATATCAGGTGCAAATTCAGTGGCGGTATGGTGTTCCTCTTTGATAATATCATTGGAAATGGAGAATTCAATAGGTCTTCGAGTCTCAGTGCATTATTTGGATGACAAAAGATTCCTCCAATGGATTTCCCTGTTTCATTTTTAAAAATATGTACAGTATAACCTCGTTAATTAGAAATCCACGGGATATCAAAAATCTAATTTTGAATAAACGAATTCCCAAGTAATTCGAAATTTTAAGAAAAAAAAAAAAACACTAAGGACGGTTGTTTCGGAGAATTTGAATAATTCATCAAATTTCAACGTTCATTTCCGGGATCTGTGAAAGTCCTATTCAAGTTCTGTTATTATATCATCATAGGCTAGTTACTTGACAGAACTGAAATAATAACAGAACTTGTAGAAATCTTTCACAGAACCTGAAAATTAACTCTGAAATTTTAAAAATTGTTCAAATTCTCCGAAACAACCCGTCCTAAAAATCTAGTTCTTCGGGTGCCCCATAGACATATGAATATTAGTAGACCTGCCCTGAGTGATTAAAAGCGTATTATTCCCCACTCCCCATACCGGTTCCATTGGAGCCGGCTGGGCTCGCGTATGGCTTCCCGTGAATCTTGAGAATGTGACGTCATCATTCTTGTGCGAACTATGGTCGAGGCATCATCGGTTCATTTTACGAAATAACACGGCAAAATGGTGGCTTGCGCTATGAAAACTTGTAAAAATAGAAGTGAACAAAAGAATAAACCCAATTGTCGTATTACATTCCATAGGTAAGCATTATTTTAATTTGTTGTAAGCCGATTCACATCGTATAATATGGATCAGTTTTAGAAACATATACTATCACGCGATGGACGCGAAACACAAAGCCGTGTGCACAAGAATCAGGGATGTGCCTTCACCTTTTGCACTTTGATAAAATATATATATATAGGTATATTTTTTTTATTAATTTAAAAAAAAAAAACATTACATATTACAGTGATCTTTGGCTGTCCAACTAGGAGATTAACCTGTTTTAGGACAGTCAGGATGTCTAGGATGAACGAAGTATGCATGGATAATGAGTTAATGATGAATGTAAGTAAGTTCAATTCAATTCAATTCAATTTGTTTATTCCTTTAAAAACATTACAAAATTACATTTCATTTCGTTTTTAAGTACATTTGTAAAATGGTATTACATAATAGTTAGCGGTGTATAAACTATACCAGCATCAATAGAGCTTGCCTTTTAAAGGCAGCTTCACCGATGCTAAATATGTCGATATCCGAATTAATTCTGTTCAACAGCAAGACTGCTCTCCCCACCGGCATGACCATTGGCAAGTTGGTCCTGCAGGCCGGGAGATAAAACAGTCTATGCTGTCGGTGACGGAGATAACCATCAGGAACATAGAGACTAATACTCTCCATGATAGTCGGATTTTCAAACCATCCACGAATCAGTTTGAAGAAGTGTGATACAATATGCACATCTCTTCTGACCCGTAGATGGTTCATACCGAGCATGCCCAAGAGAATGTCAGTAGGATAGAGCCACGGGTAGTAGCCATACTCCCTCAGGTAGAGGAATCTCAGAAATTTCTTCTGCACTCTCTCCAACATAAGGGAATACTTCACCTGATGTGGGCTCCAAACCACCGACCCACTCTCAAGCCTACTCCTAACCAACGCAATGTATAGCACTTGGAGAACCCGGGTGTCTCTAAAATTCATCGCAGTGCGTAGGACGAAGCCCAGCATTTTCAGTGAAGCACTACACGTCATTTCGATATGAGTATGAAATGTCAGCCTACTATCAAACATGATGCCAAGATCTTTCATAGTGGAGACACGTTTTAAACTTCGGGCATTCATGGTATACCGGTAAAACCAAGTATGACGTGCCCGTGTGAAAGAAAGAATGAAACATTTAGAAACATTGAATTCGATCCGATTCCGTTTACTCCAGTCAACAATTCTATTAATGTCCGATTGGAGTCGAATGCAGTCTTCTAAAGTTTTAATTTCCAAGAATAGTTTTAGGTCATCAGCAAAAAGAAGTGACCTGGAATGCAGAATATTTTCTGTAATATCGTTAATAAAAATCAGAAAGAGGAGCGGTCCTAAATTAGAGCCCTGTGGAACGCCTGACAGCACAAGGAATAATTTTGACAAGAATATTCCATGAGATACAAATTGCTTTCTTCCAGTAAAATAGCTTGCAAAGAATATGAGAAACCGTAAAGAAAAACCTATAGTTGACAATTTATTTAATAATATGTCATGGTTTACGGTATCAAATGCCTTCGAGAAATCATTATATGAACAATCTACTTGGTAGCCCTTATCTAAAGATTTGGAAATATAATCTGTGAGTACCAGTAGGTTAGTATCTGTTGATCGACCTTTTCTAAACCCATGCTGTTCCGATATTAAGAAAGGCTCTACTTGAAACAGCAAATGTTTATGAATTATCGATTCGAATAACTTAGCCGGGGCGGAAAGTATTGCCACTGGCCTGAAATTTTCGACAGATGTCTTTGATCCACTTTTGAAAATGGGACAAATTTTTGAGACTTTCCAGGAATCAGGAAATATACCAGTATCTAAAGATAGGTTGAATATAAAATTTAGTGGCATTTTTAAAAATTCAACACATCCTTTTAAAAAAAATACTAGAAGAAAGTCTGGCCCAAGTGAATGTGTATGTTTCATGTTATTAATTGAAGATTTAACATCTGATTCGTCTATATGACTTATATCAATGTTTTGGGCTCCCTTCACATTCATCTTGGAAGCAGAAATGGGATTTAGTAATGGAGGCTCATTATTGTACACTGATTGGAAATGAGTTGCAAATGCATTGGCTACATCCGCTCCTCTAACTTCCCGATCACCATGCATCATGATGTCTGTTATACCACCATCCTTGCGCAGTGATTTTACGTAGTCCCAAAATGCCTGTTTTTTTTTTTTTTGGTCTTAGGCATCTCACCCTGAAAAGAGTGCTTTGTGCCGGTAACAGTTAAAGTGGATAAAAAATTCAGTTAATCTCTTGGGAGAATAATAAAACAAATTAATCATTGGACTCATTTAGATCGCTAAAACAAATTAAATGTTGAATTCATTCAGGTTAATAAACTTACATAAAGCTGTATGAACACGAGAATTGTTAAGAGATAAAAGGTATGAAATGTTAAGGGGGGACTGGTGTGTGATTTTAATAAGACGGCGGTATATGTTCTTGAAAGATGAATGATTTTTACAGTTAAAGAAAACGTGGTCGAGGGTTTCCTCTTCCACACCGCACTGGCAGACCGGATCATCCAAAACTCTAATTCTAGCCAAGTGGGATGCAATTGAACAGTGACCAATTCTCATTCTCGAAATACATGAAATGAATCGCTTTGACAGTTTTTTACCGTGAAACCATGGCTTAGCAGGGATATGGTTTTGAATTCCAGCATAGAAAGATCCAGTTCTTATTTTGGAGCCTGCCCAATTTTCTTCCCAGGCACGAGTCATGTTGGATTTAAGAATCGGGAAGACATCGGAGATAGGGATTCTAAAATTTAGTGGGATAGTTCCGGAATCTGAACCAGATTTGGCGAGAGAATCGGCCATCTCATTACCCTCTATACCCAAATGGGCAGGGACCCAGGCCAATATCGTCTCAAACCCAGATTCACTTAGAGAATTGAGGAGATTTTTAATTTTACATATAATATTGTCTTCCGGATAACATAGAATATTTGACATAATTTTAGTTAGAGCACTTAGCGAATCAGTACATAGTAAGGCTCGATGAATTTTGAGAACCTGGATTTGATTTAGCGCTTGTTCAATTGCAAAGCATTCAGCTGTAAATATGGAAACTTCTTTCGGTAATTTATAAGTGAGATTGATGTTGAATTCTGGACTATATATCGATGCTCCACATCTTTTATTTTCAAATTTGGAACCATCAGTGTAAAGGATGGAAAATCCAGGGAATTTTGAAGCCACAATGCTTTTAAAACAGTCATCCACATTATGAAATTTATTTGGGGAAGATAAAATATTCTTCCGAAAGTCTGATGTTATTGTGTTCGGCATAAAAGTGATTGCCTTAAATGGAATATTGTATATAGGAAGATTGGGAACTTCTTGAAGATATTGGAGGGAAGATGACAGAGAATTATAGAGATGAAAACTTTTAATTAGGAGAGGAAAACATTTTTTTTCACTCAATCTTTTGTTAGACTTCAAATTAACACTTAGCAGATTAAGACTTTGTTTAATAGGATGATGTGATAACGATAAAGCCTTGAAAATATATTTATTGGCAAGGAATTGCCTTCTGAAATATAATGGAGGCTCCCCACATTCCACCTGAAGCGCATTAATTGGAGAAGACTTCATAGCTCCAATAATCATTCTGAGGGCTTTTGATTGAATTCTTTCCATTTTCTTATCTAAATATTTAGGGAGGGGGTCAAAAAGAAATGTGCCGTAATCCAAGTGGCTCCGAACTAGGGAATTATACATTAATTTAAGAGTGGTAGGATGATATTTCGCAAAAGCGGCGCTATAAAAATCATCCAATAAATAAATAAATAAATAAATAAAATGAGATCCCCACCATACTCTGGAAACTGCTCGCATCATATCAAGTCCCTTTTCACACTTTGTAGAAATTATCTGAATGTGTGGAAGCCAGGAAAGTTTATGGTTCAAAAGAAGACCAAGGAATTTGATTTGAGTAGCGGTTTGTAGAGGCACATTATCAAAAGAGATTGAGAAGTGGGGAATTTTTCTTTTGCGCGTGAAAGCTACGACCCTTGTTTTAGATGCCGCCAGATTCATCCCATTTATTGACAACCAGCTTTTAATATATTGTAAAGCCAAATTCATTTTCTTAGCTGCAAGAATAATATTTTTATGTAACAAATATATAAGGATATCATCCGCAAAGTAAAGTCGCTTGATAGAAAAAGGAATAACTGAATCTAGGTCGCTTATATAAACAACAACATTATATTAAACAACAGAGGACTGATAACAGAACCCTGGGGTAAACCTCTCCATAGTTTGCGCCTTAAGCATTTAGAGGAAGACTCAATAATAATGGACCTATCTGTGAGCAAAATAATAATAAATTGGACTAGTTTCGGGGGGATTTGTTTTTTAATTAGCTTTTCTTTCAAAACATTCAGTAAAACATCATCGTAAGCTGATGAAAGGTCAAGGAATGTGGCCAATGTATAAGAATTTAGGGATTGAGAAACTCGGATATCAGTTGTGAACAAACTTAAATTATCCATTGTAGATTTCTTTTTCCGAAAACCATACTGATTTGGTGAGATAATATCTTGACTTTCAACAAACCACTCTAGTCTGTTTTTTATCAAACGCTCCGCTACTTTCATCAAACACGATGAAAGAGCAATAGGCCGATAAGACGAAATTTCAGATGGATTTTTTCCAGGTTTTAAAATGTGAATGATTTTTTGAGTTTTCCAAACATCCGGAATTAGTCCTGTTTCAAACATATTATTAATAAGAGATAAGAAATATTCAACCGCCATATCAGAAAAGGATTTAATGAAACTATAACATATTCCATCGGGACCCGGAGCAGAGTCAGAAAGGGCTCTTATCACTCGTTTCATCTCATCAATGGAGAAAGGAGCATCTAGCCAGTTAGAGTGAGATGGATACGGCTTAATAGAAGGCATTTCTTCACATCCGGCAACTGATGGGGGGGCTATTTTATCCGCAAATCCTATAAGAATTTCTTCTGATATATGTTTGATTCTTGGTGGAGAATACGATGATCCAAATTTTTTTAAGCTAGACCAAACTGAAGACTGGGGAGTTTCCGGAGACAGGTTCTCACAGAACTTCCGCCATCCAGCGCGCTTCTTATTTTTCAAAATTCGTTTGGTTTCTGCCTGGGCTTTTTAACTGATAAAAAATTTTCTAGTGACATACACTTACGAAAAGAGGAAATTGCTATTTTTCGAGAGTTGACGGAGCGAGTGCATTCCTCGTCCCACCACGGAGTAGAGTGTTTTATTTTAATGTTCGCCTTGCGTTTCGGGATGGATTTTTCTGCTGCATTTATAACCATAGAAGGAAACGTCTCACATTGCATTCTGATGTCTCCCGGGGACGATTTTGTTAAATTAATAAGGTTATCTAGTTCAGAAAAGAAAGTGCTCCAATTCGCATCTTTCGTTCTAAATTTGAGATTATTTTTAACTGGGGGGGAATAAGTGTTAAATTGATGGTGAAAGCGGATTATAATTGGGAAATGATCACTAGAGAGGGGATCGTTTAGGATGTCCCAAGAGCATTTAGATGCTAACGAATACGAACAAAGAGATATATCAACAGCACTTTTCCGTTGATGAGGGGGGGTGAATCTGGTTGGAGATCCGTCATTTAAAAAACATAGGTTATGGGTATCAATAAAATTTAAAAGATTGCGGCCAGAACGATTTGTTATTTCGCTACCCCAAGAAGGGGAATGTGCATTAAAATCTCCAAGGATCATATAAGGGGAACAAATCTGGCTTAAGATTGGTGTCCATTCAATTTCAATAAAAGTCGTAGAGGGAGGAATATATATTGACAATATTGTGATATCAGATAAGACAGCTGCTATTATCTGGATATCGTCGGAGGGAGTATGAATATTAATTTCTTTAAAAGGGATAGAATTTTGGATTATCAGAGCCGAGCCGCCTTTACCATCCGGTCTGTCGTGTCTGAGACAATAATAACCTGGAATTTTGAAGTGAAAGGAGGGTTTTAACCACGTTTCAGAAATGGCGGCTACTGAAACGTCGTGTTCGTCGAGTAATTGAATTAGGTCAGATTTGTTAGCGAAGAGGCTTCTACTGTTCCACTGAAGGATTTTGTTCAGTTTCGAAGCCATTGGGGAGGCAGGATAATAAAGATTTAATGTAATCGGCAGCGTTGGACGGTACAGTATTGTTGTTTGTAAGGATAGAAATTAAAAGGGTAATTAAAGTGTGTATAAAAGAATTATTATTCATTATTTCGGGGAGAGCAGGAGGGGAAGAATTACCATTAATGGCACACCCATTGGGCGTCTGGGATTTGGAATTCCCATTCGGGCTGGCCAAAATATTATTCAATTGTTTTTTATCAAGGTAAGGTGTATATTTTGGGTTGGGTTTGACTGGCTTGAGAATGGTTTCTCTGTGAGAAGATGACGTTGAATTTAAAAAGGTGGTTGTTTGGAAAGGAGCTGAGGACGATGTCATCTCTGCGAATGATTTTTTCGCAGGAGAGATTAACTTTGAGGCCTGGAAGTACGAAATGTTGTCGGTAGCCATTTTATGTTTTATGTTCTTCTGTCTTGTTAATTCCGGACAGGCTAGACTGACCGCGGTATGTACACCCGAACAGTTAATGCAAATGGGATCATTGGAAGATTTCGGACATTGATCAAATGGGTGAGCTTCTCCGCAATAGTAACAACGTGGGGGGGAGCGGCATACAGATTTCGAATGTCCGAACCGGCAGCAGTTGAAACATTGAATTGTTGGAAATTTATAAACTTCGACGGGAAGCGAGGTATAGTAAATTAACACACGAGACGGTAGGGATTGTCCCTCAAATGTAACAACAACAGACTGGGAAGGTTTCCAGATCGTGTTTCCGTCAGTAGAATCCTTGTAGTTCAGTCGACGAACGTTTAATACTTTTGGGGTTCCGTGAGAATTATTCAAAGCATCAACAATTTCAGCCTCTGGGATCTCTGCGGGAATTCCTCGCACAAGACCCATTCTCGAAAGGTTAAATGTAGGGATGAACGATTTATATTTATGATTTGAGAGCGAGTCAATTTTTTTTACAAATCTATTTGCGGAAGCGGCAGTGTTAAACTCGATAGATAATTTATATCGCCCTTCCGGTTTAATTGAACCGTTAACAATACCAAGGTTATTATTTTTTGAGTCAAATACGAATTTTCCAAAATCTAAAGGATGAATAAGTTTTCCCTGTTCAGTTCTCTGAACATTAACGGTAAATGGACCGGAAGCTGAAGCAGGATAAAGTAATTCAGTACTTTTTGCATTATCGCTAGTTAAAGTACTTGGCTGGATGTTACTATTGGTGTTAAGGTCGTTAGGGGTCGAGGTTTGTTGAACCGGCGGTATAGATTTAACTTTCGATGGAATGTGAAGGCTTTGCGATGGTCGTCGTTTACGAGATGGGAGCGTAACAGAAACCTGGCTCGTATTAGATTCCGAATCAGAAAAATCCAATATCGACCCTGGGTCGGGAGGTCTATCTTCGTCTTCCTCCATTATATAAAAAAAAACTTAACTTTTAAAAATTAAACTGAAAAAATAATACGCAGTCTATTTCATTGACTGTACAAACAAAAACGGATTAGCCGTAAGCAGGAATGCAAACAAATAGGTAAACGATAAACAATATTAAATAAAATGTAACAATAATCTCTTATCTGTACGCAGCGCAGGAACGGGCGAACGGCACTCAGCAATAGTAAAGTACACACAACGACTGTTGACCGCGGCTCGAATCGGACTCCCCAAAATGCCTTGGGATCATGCTTGATATCACTCTCTATTGAGTCGACATACGTTCGGAATGCTATATGAACATTTCTTCTAACAACTGCTCTGAGGTTACTGAACATTTCATACTCATTTTGGTCACCAGTAGCTTTCCATTTTTTATGGTGAGCATGTTTTTTCTCAATGCTCCTGATGGTGTCTCTAGTGAACCACTTCGGATATCTACGTCCACCTCTGTTGGGAGGTTTCCTAGGGAAACAAGCGTCAAATACATTATATATACATGAATAAAAATGGTGTAGCGCCTCATTAACGGTATCGAATTTAGAAAGTTCATGCCAATCCAATTGGCTCATCATCTGATAAAGTTTGACAAAATCACCCCTACCAAAAATCCATCCTCGCAAAGTGCCGTCTGTAGTTTTAGGTAATTTGGTAGTCTTCGGAGGCTTTTTACAAGAATACCGGAACTCTAATGCGGGGTGATATTTGTCCTCATATACGAGGGGAGAATCGCTATGTATGACATTTAATTCAATGTTACACAAAACGAGATCCAACATCCTCAACTCAGAATTGGGAATACCATTATTCTGGGTGAGCCCAAACACTTCACATAAAAAATTGAGGTCATTTTCAACATCCTTGCCGCTACGCGCTGAATGGATGTTGAAATCTCCCAAAACAATAATATTCCTTCCTCCGAGAAGATCCACGTTTCCGTGAAACTTATCGAAGAATAGTTGATATGTTTCCAGAGTTGATGCCGGTGGAAAATATATTACACATATAAAAGTAACAAACAAATCGATTGTAATTTTTATCCACAAGTCTTCGATGTCAGCTTCCAGATCAGGCATGTGTTCGGCCTTAAACTTAGTTTTGACAGCCAAAAGGCAGCCTCCGCCTTTTGATGAATGTAAGTAAGTCTTACCCTTACAAAAATGATTTAATGATGAATGTAAATAAGTCTTACCCTTACAAAAAAAAAAAAAAAACCTAAAATCATGAATATACAAAATAAATTTAACATCAATACAGCGGCGAGTAGCAGGCGTCCCCGGTGCGGGCCAAAACTGTTGTAAATTTTGCCAACATTCGCGGCCTGCACACAAATTTAAACTCTGTTCATCACCATCTTTTGTCCCAACCTTCTTTTCCTATCCGAAACTCAGATAGCCGAGCCGCCAGACTCCTCCTATCTGGACTGCCCGGGCTTTACCCTCGCAAGCAAGTTCCGACTCAAAGGAGGAGTCTGCCTCTATAGTCGAGCTGACGTCAACTGTGTACGACTATTGAGTCTGGAAAACTCCAGATTCGACGTAATGTGGGTGCGCGTCAATCTTGCCAGTACGGCAAGATTCTACGCATGTTTATACCGCTCACCGAACCATAGCGAATCAGACACTTCCGAACTCTTCAAACATTTGAGCGATACTATTGATGATCTCTTGCCCCGCTACACTTCGGCCGAGTTTATTGTTCTGGGGGACTTCAATGTTCATAACGAACCATGGTTGAAGTTCTCAGGCCCAACGGACTCGGCTGGCCGACAGGCGGAATCCTTTGCCATTTGTTACGGATTAGAGCAATTGGTTCAGGAGCCTAGAAGGGTTCCTGACGTCCAGACTCACCGCTCCAATCTGTTAGACCAATTCTTAACTACTGTGCCACGCGGTTATAAGATTGACGTCACAGCGCCTCTGGGATCATCCGACCACTGCCTAGTGACGACATCAATCCCCGTTAACCTCAGACCAACCAATGAGAGGCTGAGGAGAAAAGTGTGGCACTATAGGTCAGCAGATTGGTTCGGTATGCGGGCCCATTTCAACGCTTTTCCGTGGTCAGCTGTTTGTTTTCGGACCTCGGACCCTTCAAGATGTGCCCAGGAGATTGGTGAAGTCATCAAATCAGCGATGGATGGCTTCATACAATCGACTACTAAAGAAACTGGTGTGGGCTCAAAGCCGTGGTTCAGTCGACAATGCTCCGAAGCAGTTCGACGAAAAAACGCGGCTTACCGAGCCTACAACACATCTCGAACGCCCGAAAGCAGATCAGCATACAACAAATCGGCAAAGGAATGCAAGAGAATCATTAATAGGTCAAAATTCGAACACGACCTGCAGATCAGCAAAAAGCTGGCTGCCTGCCCGCATGGCAGCAGAGCATTCTGGTCACTTGCGGGCTCAATAGGTCGGAATTTTTGCAAACCCAGTTTGTCACCTCTTACCAGACCTGACGGCTCACTAGCAAACACCGCCACCGAAAAGGCTAACTTATTAGGGAAAATGTTTGCGAAAACTCGAACCTCGATGACGGAGGTGCTGTTCCGCCGTCGGTTCCTCACTGCGGCTTCTATATGAAAAAGCTGAGGATCCGGCATCGGGATGTACTCCACGTCATACAGGGGCTCGATGTTAACAAAGCTAGTGGACCTGATGGAATACCTGCCCTGGTATTGCAGAGGTGTGCTGCGGAAATAGTTCCAGTTTTGACAAAGCTCTTCAAAATGTCCCTGAAGTGTGGCACTGTGCCCTCTGGTTGGAAAAAATCGGTCATTCACCCTATTCCCAAGAAAGGGGACCGCTCCAACCCGGCCAACTACCGCCCCATAGCGATCACATCAGTTCTGTCCAAAGTGATGGAACGTGTGATCAACGACAAACTGCTCACATACCTCGAGAAGAACAAAATTATCAACGACCGTCAATACGGATTCCGGCGGAACCGCTCGTGCGGTGATCTTCTCGTGTATGTGACGCATGTTTGGGGGCGGTGCCTGGAACGTCACGGCGAGACCCAAACGGTCGCACTAGACATATCCAAGGCCTTTGACCGGGTCTGGCACCGAGGACTTGTCAACAAATTGCCTTCTTACGGACTTCCCGCATCCCTGTGTACGTGGATTGCTGACTTTTTAAGGGATAGGTCGATTCAGGCGGTTGCTGACGGTTTCACCTCTTCCTCGCACTCCATAAATGCTGGCGTCCCACAGGGATCGGTTCTGTCTCCGACTTTGTTTTTGTTGCACATCAATGACCTTTTGACATGTGCACCGATTCATTGTTACGCGGATGACAGTACAGTTCATGATAGCTTTTTGTTTGACAAGCCCCCAAAGGGCACACAAACTCCAACGGCTCGGAGGGCTTTGAAGCAGAGAATGGACGGTTATCTCGAGAGTATTTCCTCCTGGGGTAAAAATAATCTCGTCGAATTTAATGTTTCAAAGACCCAATCCTGTCTGATTACGTCTAAAAGGTATCTAAATGATAACCTAGTCTCCTTCAACGGAAGCAATCTTCCGAACAGGCCTTCCATTGATATGCTTGGTGTAACTATAAGTGACCAGCTCAGGTATGGGGGCTCCATCGAAGCCAGAGTAAAGCTGGCCTCTCAGAAGCTGGGCGTACTGTACAGGGCCCGCAGATACTTTAATAGTACACAACTGCTGACCCTGTACAAATCGCAAGTGCGCCCTACTGTCGAATTTGGCAGCCATCTCTGGTCCGGAGCCCCTAAATACCTGATTAAAACCCTTGACTCTGTGCAGAAACGGGCGGTCCGTTTGATAGATTCCCCAATCTTAACAGACGGACTGCAATCTTTAGAGCACAGGCGTCAGGTAGGTATGCTGTCCTTGTTCTATCGGTATTACAATGGAAGATGCTCTGAGGAACTAGCGTCATTGATCCCTTCGGCACCGGTGCGTAGTCGGGATACACGCCAAACGCGCGCCCAACATTTGTACACGGTTGACATTTGTCACATGAGAACGGGTCGCTTCTACGATTCGTTCTTAAGTTCAACAGCTCGGCTGTGGAACGAACTGCCGGCCTCTGTGTTTCCTCCCTCCTACAACATGGGACTCTTCAAGACCCATGTTCACTCCTTCCTCTCGACAAAAAGACCCTCCACACAGCATCCCCAAAGATGACATAGGCCCCGAGGGAAATTATTTTCTTCAGGGCCTCCTGTGTGGAGTTAATATAAAAAAAAAAAATGTTTTATAACTTTAGTTCATTTGCGTGTTTGCATTTCACATTTGTTGAGGTCAAATGTTTTATAGGGTTCATTCATAGGTAACCTTTTGATTTGCTTCTTTATAATAATGCTTATATTTTCATAAACATAATTAGCAATGTTTTATTGAGTAGTTCATTCTTGTGGATAAACCATATAGGTAGGCAGTTTTAGCTGTAGAGAACTTCACTTCAAGCGGTTGGTCATCATCACCAGATCTCTTCAACTACAAGTTGCCTTGAATGGGCAGAAGTATTCTCTCATGCATTTGGATGGTGTCAATGGAGCATCATTTTTCATATCAACCTACTTATAGTTGCATTGAATGGGCAGAAGTATTCTCTCTTGCATTTGGATGGTGTCAAAGAAGTTTCTTCAACTACATGGAGCATCATTTTTCATATCAACCTACTTATAGTTGCATTGAATGGGCAGAAGTATTCTCTCATGCATTTGGATGGTGTCAAAGAAGTTTCTTCAACTACATGGAGCATCATTTTTCATATCAACCTTCTTATAGTTGCCTTGAATGGGCAGAAGTATTTTCTGCAGCTGGTGCATCTGTTATATATATCTCTTCAGTGGGCCACTTTGGGTCTTTAAGTTATATGAAGAAATCATGATCTGAGAGATTCCGGCAAGATTATCTACGGGCAAGTCTCACTAGCCAAGAAGGTTCTCTTCAGGAGGTGCCAGGTGGACCTCATTATTTCCAGGAGGAAATATTTTCTTTTGGTGAGGGGGTAATGTAGCAGTGACGATTCCACTGCTGACTTCCTCGAGCGAACGAACATCACTACCATGCTCCCACGTGACCTTGGACGGCGGACGCGAGGTGGCGTAACGCATTTCAAGGAAAGAAGAGAGGGTTTTAATCTGGCAGCCAGCAGGTCGACATTACCAACACACTACGAGATGGATTCGGGGAACCGGCCCAGAGTACTCACGCTAGGAGTCTACTTCAACCTACGTAATGTAGTTTAATTCTTTAATCATGGTTTATCCTTAAATTAGCTATTTCAAGTTTTCCTGTTTATCTAAAAAATAGGATGGCGCTCATAATATATTTTCAGTTTAGTTTCATTTTTAAATAATTATTACGAGACATTAACTTCTTTACGTGACCTTGTCTCTTCGAGGGAAGGCACGACCCTGTAGATATAATATTATTCTTCACCCATCTTAATCATGATTATTAATTTATTAATCTATTTGTTTATATGAATAAATCTTTATTTTACTAATAAGAGTTCTCATTATGTCTCATGCTCTGGTTATTTCCTTATTTTATTCACACATGTTTCACATATTATACAAACACATTTAGCGAGCATTAAGCTAAGAATTCCATTTATTACGCCACATTTTGGCGCATCAACATAGTTAATAGCATTTACGGTACAAAATCACCTACCGAAGTCTGTGCACTTTACCCCCGGACACCCTGTATTAATTAATTGTACAAAAATAATAATAAAACAAAGATATTTAACACAGGGAAATCCAGATAAAAGGATACTGTCTTTAAGTTGTACAGGAAATAAACATATTATGTATCTTTCTACCTTCATATGTGGAGGCCCTTTTTCGCTTTTGGCGTTAAAGTTGACAGGGAGGTGGAATTTGAGCGCTATCTCATGGACCATGGAAACGGGAGATTTCAGGTCACACAAGTCGTCTTCTGTATCACCATCTGTTAGAGAAGAGCTAAATTAATAATACCAGATTACTAGAAGTCGGTTTTTTTTGACAGTGCAGAAATTCTGGGACTAATTACCATAATATGAACTCCTCATTGGCCAGAATAGGTACCAAAGGAGGGCGATAATGTGGATTCTTCAGTGGACATTATCAATTTATCACTTAATATTTACAAAAGATTGTTCCTAGGGCACTTCAGTTATGTATAAAAAAAGCTGTTTAGTAGTAAAATAATTGCATATAATTTTATAAACTATTCCCTATGTAAAAGCCCCTAAAAAGGTGTTTGAAAACTAATGTGGTCACTTAATGGAACACATCTACTATTTCTGCAAAAATATTGCCAACTGCATGCAATCTAGATAACAAGGGAGTATCATTATTATAAAAGATTACCAATGTTAAAAGAAAGAAGAGAAAGGGATGACTTGATCGAGAATAAGAAATCTTCACCACCAACCAAAATGTTAATTTTTTTTAACATAACATCTTTTGCATTCAATCCTTGCAAATAGAGTAAACACGGAAGAAAAAAAAATACCACAATACTTATATAAAACAATTTAAAGCTCGATTGGATGCTTAACGCAATTACTGTTAAACTTATTGTGAAATCAGATACGAGCGCATCAGCAGAATGCTGCCTGCTCATAACATGTAATAATTATTAAAAATAATTTGGAAGTTCTAGATGGTGTATTAGGCTAAGAAAATCAGGGAATAATATAATTCCATCAACAATTAGTTGGAAACAAATCATCTACGTGAGAGTTTAGTAAAGAAAAAGTAGGTTAGGTTAGTTAAGATTTGATGTTTATTCTTTCCTTCAATATTATGGAACCACTGATCAACCGAGTGGATTCTGCTAGGTGTCAGTCTCTACGATATGTAAGTATATAAAGTGAATGGTTACCATTTGCCCTACGGGGAGGGGGCCGGGGGTAGGCAGTGCGGCGCAGGGCCTCGGCGGCCGCGGCGTGCTGTGCAGCATGGATTCGGCTGCCCTCGGCGCTGTACTCTTCCACGGGACCGCCGCCCTCGCCTCCCCCCAACTGCAGCGACACCACAAACGGCTTGCAGTGGGCGGGGCCCTGTTCCGAAGTCAGGCGGTACTGGTGCTGGATCTAGAGGGAAATGAGACGGTTAAGGTAAAACGCGCAAACAGGACTGTGACGAATTAAAGAGTCTTGACATCTGAGGAAATATCATGATCCTCAGCAATGACGAAATTAAAATTGGTCATCTCCAAAAAAATACTTTTTGAGATATGTATATGAGAAAAACAGTTTATGACAAAATATTAAAATAACAAGTAGAATTCAGTACACGTGTATTATTGTTTGTGCCAAGTCTACCCTTTCAATTCCAATTTTTTGTTTAATATACATTTTTTTCTTTCCTTGAAAAATCCAATTTTTGATAAATAAGTTAAAGGCCATTTTTTTGCAACTGCAGGAAGACAGAATGGGACACTACACAAATCTGTTCTGACACACATTTTTGCTTAACCTGTTGAAAACTAGGGCAGAAAATCCTCAGAATACAGTACAGTCAGCTGAAATATGCAGAACTGGATGAAAATTACCTAGATGAGTTTTGCTCAAATATGGGAACAAAAACTGCAATTTATTTTTATGATTAATTATTTGTTTTCTGTTTACCAGATAGGTAATATATATTCCACGTTTACATTGTTAGACGTTTGCCCAGAAGAGTTTGTTGTATCAAAAAAAAAACTAAAAAAGCATTTGGTAGACAACCTGCAAACTTACTGACAACTTAACTTTGTTTAAATGAATACATACATAAACTGGTTTTATTACTTTTACATAAACCTGAATAAACTATACATGAAACACAATAATCAAAAGGTGTTTTCAAAGAAATGATAACCTTGACATTCCTTTTAAAATTCGAAAATTTTGGAAGGCTGTTGAACAAAAATGAATTTTGACATGAACAGACAAAAGTTTACTCTATTTCTTCTCTTTCCGCTGATTCACCGATTCAAAATCTCGTCAGTGTTCATTGGCTCTATATATCCAAAACATCCCTCTCTCTTCTACACGTACGTAATACATGGTTTTCAACACATACCCTCCAATCTATCCAAGAGGGTATGAAATGTGCATGCAGCATTACTTGCCTTATTGAACCGAACCAACTCATTGACCAGGAGCTTGGGCGTATTCTCTGTACTCTTAGCCACACTGCTGGAAATATCAGGCCGGATCTGCCTCATCGTGGCCTGCACCGGCTCCAGCTGATCCATCTGGGTCTCCTGCGCAAGGTGCTGCTCCAGCTGTAGCTGTGGCTTCTGCTGGTGCGGCTGGTGCACGGGTGGTGAGGAGTGGTGCTGCTGCTGCGGCTGGGACTGATGCTGCGAGGACTGGTGCTGCGAGGACTGATGCTGCGAAGACTGGTGCTGCGAATAATGGTGCTGCGGAGGAGAGTGGGAAAGAATCTTCTCTAGGTGCCATGGATGTCGGAGAGGACAATATAACAAATTGTAAAAAATTTGGTAGACTGTCCAGGGGGAAAATTGGTATCTTTTGCGTTAGCCTCACTCCTGCATTTTGCGTGGAGGCACAATATCATTGCTCTACTTTGAATGGATTCAATGTCAAATTCGGTGTTCGATTTGAAATCGACTGCGCTACCACGCGATTGGTTAATGCAAACGATACAGACTCACCCCACGAGGAACAGTCATCCAAGGCAACCTCTAAAGGTCAACTGAACTTGGATTGCTTGTAACGAGATAATTACGAAGATTTACAAGATTTCAGTTAGCTCAAAATTCTTTAAAAAAGTTAATTAGTTTAACGTGACATGTTCCTGAATTATTTGCAGGTTTAATGGTGATGCCTCCAAACAATGTGCTGTCTCTAGAACCAAGCAAATATGTACCATCTAACTTTGTGGTCTGACATTTCCACAGCTTTTTCTGTTAAAAATTTCTAAGTTACCGTATCTATTTTTAGCTCGCAAATGTAATTTCCGTTATGTGATATGGATATTAGGAATAATATGAAAAGGACGCCCAATGCGTGTTCCATATTTTTCAATCCAAATCTCGGATGTATAGGGGTTTTCAAAACGAGTATGATATAAAACGTAATTTTTACGCTTTGAAGGACTGTTTGCCAGATAAATATTATTTCTCATTGTTAATTGGTTAACGGTAGCGTAACATTGCATTCAATTGTATTGAATCTAGAGCTCATATTTGACTTTCATAAAATTAGCATATTTATTAGCGTGTAAGTAATCATTTCATTATTAAGACGTAAGATCCAAGGAACGAGAACGAGGTGCATTAAGCGTTTGATTTGTTGGAGCACCCGACTTGAGAAGCCTTCGTTTCACCCTTCACATAAATAGCAACAAAAAGCATATCAAAATAAACAAGTTAGGCAATAACAAGCCAGGTTCGGCGGCAGAGAGAAACACAAAGAACAAATTGTCTTCTGACGATTAAAACAAATACATGTTTATAGCATTACACACGCGCAGTGAACCGCGCGGAACGGAGCGAGCTGCTACCTTTGTCAGAATGCCAACATGATTGACATTTGACGTCGACATACAATGTAATCCCGAAGAATGAGAAGCAAGCGATATATTGACATTTTAACCCGTGGCCGTGATTAGTCGACTATTTGACACTGACTTTCCGTTTCTTTCTCGGAGGCCATATATATTACTATGTTACTATGTATTATTATGTTATTATTATGAAGAGGCCATGCCAATGGTACAGTGTTATCTCTGACATGCCAGCAAGAATCTATAGCGGGTTCTGGGAGTTTGTATGAAGTATAGTGGGATTTTTTTTAACAATGACGAACACTTTTATGAACAAAATATTAACTCTACTATTCGGCTACAACCCGGTTAATGGAAAAATGATATTTTAATGACGTCAAAAAATTGTTTTTTTTTGCGGAATCGGTCTATATAACTGTTTACAGCTTGAAACCTCATTTCCATCTGTCCAGAGGATATTATGAGACAAAAATCATATTTTCTTCTTCATAGTTACCATATTAGTTACACGGAGGAAAAATACTAATATTGAATATTGCTAATTGATTAAGTATCTCTTCAAATACTCGCAAGCCGGTTAGAAACGGGATTGCAGATCCTGAACGAATGAAGTGATAGGTTTCCTAATAAACCTCATTTCGTCATTGTACATTTTCAAGGGAAAGGCAGGGCATAAACACGTGTTTCGATATATTACGAATTTACTAAAAGTTTACCAGGAAACGGTCTGCAATTCCGTTTTTAACCGGATTACCAATAATTTGAATACATTTGTAATTAATTAGTAATACTGTTTTTTCTCACACATGATCACACGATCTTCAATTGCTCCATATAGTTAAAAAGTTAGTTATTATTCAATGCTTCTCTGCAATTCGCTGAAAATCCATACGATAGAGATCCCGATAACTCCGCCGATATGATTAGGAATTAGAAATCTAAGCTGCGTGCGAAGTTCTTATTTCCAAGTGAGATTGAAGCACGAACCAGCATAACTAATAACTCGCCTCGAAGTGTTCTGCTTGCCCAACTAAATCGAGGGCGATAATTGCATTCAGATTCGTCAATTTACACAAATACTACAAATAATCAAATAGTACCTACGTTTATTCGATCTAATATAATATTATTTTCATGGAAACAGAAATGTTTCTTATATTAAGATATTCAAAAGAATCTTCATAGATTTAGGCAGATAGAAGATACTAACGACTTTATATTTCAAACATCATCACTGTATATTGTATCCCCAAAAAGAAGGCATGACCTCAAAAAGCCGCTAATGGGCGTTTACACCATTTCTTTTCATATTTTAGAAGAACTAAGCTCATAAACAGACAGACGCGGATAGAGAAATTTATGTATTATTTTGAGATCTCTTCAAATTATTAGTCATCCTGTTGAAAACGTGACTGCAAGCCGCTTCCTGACGAAGTGTTGGTAAATTTGTAATCATATTGGAACACGTGTTTCATCCACCTGCATTTGTCTAAATTAATATATCATGACGAAATGCAAAAATGTTAGAACTTTTATGGAATCGTGACAACAATTGGTAATTTTTATTTTATTTTTTTTTGTTGCATTATATGTTGATTATAATGATTGCAATACTAATATCTGATAGAGTCTTTCATCTACTTTCAAGAACAGTAATTTATAACAATTATTTTACAAGCAATAATTGTTCGCCTGAAACACTCATCCACATTGAAAAATCTCCTGATAAAAGATACATGACGCCAACGGGACTCGAACCCGTGTCCCTTCGATTTCCGGTCGACAGCTCTGACCACTGAGCTATGGCGGCTTATCTCCTACCCGCGAAATTATTCAATATAATATACTAGTGTTTCATTCAACAATTACTGCTTGTTACATTTTTCACCTGAAAACACCCAACTTTATTTTATATGAGAAAGGCATTGTACCTAAGTGCTAACTCTCTCACTAGATGGCGTCGAGACAAATTTTCTACATTTTTAGGTGAAATACTTGAACTTGTCAAATATTATTTATTATTTTTTGGTAAACTAATGTTTTTAAGACAAGATTTTTATGCATAGCACAAAGGGTAACAATTATTTACCTAATAATTTAACCTTTAATAATTGTTACCCTTTGTGCTATGCATAAAAATCATGTCTTAAAAACATTAGTTTATCAAAAAATAATAAACAAGTAAATTAGTTTATAATGGTAAAGTATGTAATGGACCTGTTTGGGGTAAAAGAACGTAAAGAATTTTTTTTCATAAATTAAAATACGTTCAGAGAAAAGGGAGAAACGAACAGACTATGGACATCTTTGGGACACACTAGAAGCTTTATTATAGAAACCTACGTCGGTAATAGGTGTTAACCACGTAATAATTGAAAAGAGGCGTGATGGAGCTCAACGAATCAGATCATTCCCAAAATCAATTAAATAATTTTTCGCCAATCACGGAGATTAAGGGCGGTCTAAGACACGATACACTCGAGGTTGATTTACTGTTGAGTTAACCTTGGGATCCGGTCTCACGACACGTGCAAAGGCACTTGGGATTACGATAAATTTGCATTCTAAGGCAGAAACAAAGCGATACCCAACCATCGATAACGAAAAAAGGGGGTGACGGTTTGGTGAAAGGAGAGGGTGTTTTAGAATGTTTGGTCCAGAAGACATATTACGAGTTGATCCTCGTAGAGAGAATTGTTTACGTTCGCTGAACTTCTGAGTGCTCTTTTCAAGTGGCCACAGTGAACATAAATTTTAACTTAAGATAGGACGTTTGGCCGAAATTGCCTAATTATATTAACACGGGGGAGATGCAAGTTGGGTAATTAAGAAAAGACATAAAAGTTAATGGGTTACGAAGTCTCTGATTAACGATCAAAATTTTACGACCTTTTTTGCGCGTAAACAAAGTTACGAAGATAATATATTGAAATTCCTAGATGAAGCGAGAAAAGAGTATATGGGTTGGGCTAAAACTAGACGCAAAAAACTGTAAAAACAGGGATGTATTGGGCGTAGACCACCGAAAAAGAAAGGACCGGGAATCGAAAAGAAACCCGAAAGGTGGTTTAGCTCATGATGGAAGGGGTTTCAACGACTCGGGTAGTGGACAGCGATGGGTTACGAAAGATTACCAGAAGAGATGCGGCGGATATCACGAAAAGAGTCAAAACAGGTAGGCGAAATTACAAAAACGTGTCGGATCAAATTTTGGAACGAATGCCTACGTATGTCATCACCGAGGGGAAGGTATATGTGTCCTGGGATCACCCACGGATCGTGTAGACACCAATCAAATGCTAGAAGGCAGCACACAAGGAAGGATACTGTATTGCGCAAGCGCTGGACATAATAGGTGAAAAGCTTCCGTTAGTTGGGATAATTTATCGATTATATTATCGATATCAATAGCGAATTTCTCGGAAAGATTTCAAAAACAACGATATAGAAATGAGCTACACCTAGTCTATAGGCCGGAAATCAACCAATATTACAGACACAACACGTGTACGAGGAAAAATAATCAAATAATTTTGCGCAATAATCTACATCGCCGAAAATCATTTAGGGCGCCCGAAAGTCAGATCACCGAGTACGCGCCTGTACCCGCCTCGGCAGGGTGGTAGATGTTTACCTCAACTCGGCAGGCGGGAACCAAAAAAACTGAAACGGGGTTATGCAATTCTAAACTTAAACTTAACCTGGAGGAAATCGGGGCTTTTTTCGTTTTAACTTGGTTGGAGTCGGTCTTCGAGATCCTTACGTCGTGACATCTTTTGTGTGCCATTTTAAACTAAACTTATAGAGTTTTAAATGTAGTGAAGTTGTGAGTTTAGAAAATCAAGGTATTTTCATGAAGTTAGAGTGCTTTTAATATTAATTGAAATAATTGGAGTGTTTTAAAATTTAATTAGATTCAACCAAAGAAAAAGGGGTGACTCATAATTAGACAATACTAAATTCACGGGTTGGAGTCTCTTGGTTTGGACTAATTTAGAACGATGAAACTCAACTGCAGTAATGTTTAATAATAACGCGTGTGCCATTAGAGGAGAAAAAAATAGAGAACCATAATAATTATCAAATGACCTGACAAAAACGGCTAAGACAAAGTTCTAAATTTATTGTGAAATTGAAGAGACAGTGTTTTCCTTGCGAGCACGGGAAGGATTTTAACGGTTTACACGATATAAGAATTTAGTGAAAAAATCGAAGTGAACGTGGCAAATAATATATGAAAGGTTCTAGGGAGGGGGAGGGAGTTTGGGTAGATCTCGGCAAATACTTACTTAGATACTCTAAAATAGTCGTTAGGGGGAGATATCTAGATTAGGTACAGTGGAGGCCAACAGATACCGATGCATGTCAACTATCAATTTACGGTTAGGGAGGAAGAGATCTTCTATTGAAAGAAATGATCCGCTTAAACATTCCGAATTCTAGTATCCGGTAATTTATGTGCTATCTACGGGGCGGCGTATGAAAGTAGAAATTTTAGCTAGAAAAATTAGATACAATATGGTTATAGTTTCTACTGGCGAGTAGACGGGTGACATAGAGAATCGATTTCGAATTTAATACGAACCCTTAGCGGCTTAGGGGCTTCTACTCATACCTACAGTTCCTGGACGCGGATTAATGTACATGTCGTCGATATCCCGACTGGACTGGTAATATTACGATTTTGGGTGAGTGAACTTGCATGAATATATATTTCCAGAACATTAAAATTGCGACGAAGATGGGGCTACAACCAGCAGCTCGGACAGAGCTGCGATACTGATAAAATAGTATCACATTTAGAACTGTTTGCTTGCTTCTAACAGCTGTGTTTAGCACGAGGCCAATGACCTACTTATTTGTAAGCAGTTAGTGGCGACACACGACCCAAAAGGAAGAAAAGGGACCCCCATAAATCAGTTGACGTCCATGTCTGACGACAAAAGTCGTACATTCTACCGAGTTGGCAGCCGCGCAGAGGTACCTCAAATCAACATGGAAGCGACTAGCTGCAACCAACTCATGCTCAAAACAAATAAAAAAATCAAATTAATAATATGTGTATAACCTTATATGTTCACTAACAAATTCCCAAATACCTTTGGCCTCGGCTTAGAACTCGCCGTTGGAGTATGTTGTCCGTAAGCTGTCTTGGGAAGCACACAACTTCCCTAGCTCAGAAGATTTTCTACTTTCCTCATCACGCGATTTCGGGGCGTCAACGTTATTGTTTATGTATCAATTATTAAAAGCACGAGAATTATTGTTAAACTTAATTATTTTATTTTACACTTTCAAGTTTTCTCATTGTTTATTATCAGCGCACGTGTTCTCTCTTAGGATTGTTCAATCATTTTATTTAACACACTTTTCATGGTTTCTTTCCCCGCTTAAAACTTATTTTTTTCTCATTTTATCTCTCCTTTCAACTCTCTTTATTACTGATAATGAATGTGATTAGAGTAATTTTATAAATACGTTATTTTCCATAATTTATCACGAAACAATAAATGATAATTATTTGATCAGTCACCAGCTAGACTAGCTTATTTATTAGAGTAAATAAATAAACAGATATAAAATCAATAGCAAAACTCAGTTGCAAAAAAATTCTTGGCCTACCGAATTATTTTTTTATTTATTTAATAGGTACCATGTAGGTATCCAAATCGTAGAAACTTTGATTTGACAGTATTGCTTTCTTAATTTATAATCTTTGTGCAATTTTTTATTTGTATTATTTTATAAAACCATTAACCTCAACACCGGCTTGTCCTAGTAAGGTTAAAAAATCTAACGTAAAGAAACAATAAATATATATACTAACTCGGGAGGGGCTGAGGAAAATAATTTCCCTGAGGGTCTGTGTCATCTTTGGAGATGCGGCGGAGGGTCTTTTTAATGAAATTAAGGAGAAGAAGTTCTGGGAAGGAAAAGGGTATGAGGTGTGGGTAGGAATCTGGGGGTCAGTGTGTCCATGAGTAACTGTCGTATGAATCCATCCCTCCCACTGAGGGTCCAGATGGAGAGGTCAAAAGGTCTCCCTCAGCTGGCGTCTACCAATCGTTCTCACCACGCAGTTAATAATAATAATATGGCATTTATTTAGTGCATTTTAATGTCATTTAACTTCAAGTGCGCTTTACTATAACAAACTTAAAAACGGTAAGTACAAACTTAGTAGCGGTAGTTATAGGGCAGACCAGGCCAAACCTCCCCCATGAACCCGGGTATCCCTGCTAAGGCACCAACTTTAACCAACCACTTTGGTCAGTTGTTAGTTATCCCATTAATGGTACTCAAATAATATAATAATCCAATATTATTAGATTAACTTGCGATTAGTGGCGTCTAAAATCAATCATACCTATTCAAGTACATTTTCTTAGAAAGCAAAATAAACTTTGTGTAAATATTAAAATAAAACAAATTACCATTTATGAACATATTTTGTTACTCATCGTTTTTCGCTTTAAAATTTGCTATATCTAACGGAAAATATCTCTAATTACATATCAGTATGTAACCGGCAGTTTGTTACTTGTTACCCACGGGTTTACCCGGGTTTCGCGGTAGTTACAAAATAATCTATAAATCATTTATATCAGTCACGTATACATAAATTCACAAGTGTGTAACTCTTTCTTGCGCAAACAAACATCCCTAATTACCACCCCTCTCCAGTTTATTATTTTCCATAACCGCTTCAGACCTCCCCTACATAGTATTTGTCCCGACTACAGACTGTAGCGGGCAACAAAGGAGAGTTGCAGTGTTGATATAAATCACGATAGTTGAAGCTCCCCATAATAGTATCTCTGGAATGAATTGATAAGGAGCCGCCCGCCGCATATCGCCGCCGCCCAGGGCAATAAAAGAGAGCTCATCTGCCGCCCTCGCTATATTGTCGGAGCTAAACCGCCCTCGCGCCCCAGACGCAGAATTATTTGTAATAATATGTCGCCATTCACGGTTCACAGGCTCCCCTTTGTAAAGTCCTCTGCTGTGTGTGGAGGGCATTGTTTTAGCTAAACTGCGCCCTTAAGTGAACTAATGCCCGCATTAAAAGTATACGGTGCGTTGAGATTGGGTGCTTACTGCGTTGTTGCTATGTGAATAAGTCGTAAACAAAGTCATTATTATTATTATTACACTTGAATGATTAAAATCGGGTTCTTTATTTATACTCATAGCAAGTATGTAGCGTGTCAAAAATATTTAATGATAAGCCATTTAGTAAACTTTGTTAAAATTCACCTCAAACAGAATATTAATTTTTCATGTAACTTAATTATTGTTTATGTAAGTAAACATATTTGATGAAGATAAGATATCTATTAAAATTAAAGTTTCCATATAGCCATTATATTTGTGTTATTTATATGATGTGAATCACATAATTATGATTTATGTTTGTATTGAGATTAATTCACGTGAGTTCCACTTATATTTAGGTTCTCAAAAAAGGATTACAATCATTTTTTACTTAACACAGAAAGAGCCCCCGCAGACGAGAGACTTTAGTTGCGGAGACAGTTGTGCTGCATAAAAATCCATCAATCACAAGACTTTTTAGTTGCGGCTTCTGGCAACGATTATATTATCTAAAGTCAGAGACTTTTCGAATTTCGAATTAAAATTTAACACACACTACCGCATTTCCTCCAAGTGCTTTCTACCCATACATTAGTGATTTTGTATTCTTATTTTATATTACCTAATATTTGATGCAACTAAAGTCACTCATGTGCACACTCACTTTGAAGACGGCGACAGCGACGAAATAGTTTCTTATTTGCGGGTGCCCTAACACATTCTCATAAATTTTAAGGTTTTTATGTTAAAATAGTGTAGAGTTGATTCCCCGGTAAAAATCAATTATTTTGTAAGATTGGATAAATTTTTGCCTATCGTTTTTTTTTCTTAATCAGAGGCACATTGTAAAATTGGTAAACAAACTACAATACAAATTAGAGCAAAAATAGAATACAAAATAATTTAATACACCTTTACGAAGATTCACCTTGAGTTTGTAATGATCTGCCCTTTCTACTTCAAACTTTTCCTTCTCTTCTTTCTACGATAATTTTTCTAGTCCCATAGGTAGTTTTTCCATAAGGCTTTGCATATGTGTTCGCAGGGATGGAAAATTCCTCCCCTGCCGTCTCTACAAGCCTTTGCTCCTCTCTTTATTACAGACCCCTTCGAGTGTGTACATCCTAGCTTGTCCACGTGACGTACGACCTTGAACGTACTCATTTCACGTGACGGTTCAGTATAAAAAGGCTTCACCGAACGTTGTGTTGGTTTTTTGTTTCTCGGTTTAGAAACCTAGTTATCTATGTATGTGTGGTATCCCTTGGTTTTTTTGAGATAGAGTGAGTTGAATCCATTACCGCTGTGTTTTAAAGCCATTTTATAAACCTTATCTTCTAAGTCGTCTGCTCCCCCAACTAGCTACGCGATTCAACCTGTCGATGGGTAATGTGAGTATAACAAGGTGTTAGATTTTATATGTGTGATAAACATACGATAAATTTATGGTGTTAGTTGTCGGCGCCATCCATGTATATATTTTGGGAGGGGAAGGAGAGGAAAGGAAATGAATTCGTTCAAACAAAGATTGACTCCTCCTCTTACCAAACAAAACTGATGGATGATAATTTGAGCAAGGCGATCGATATCTGCGTGTCTGGATATCACAACCGGCAGGGTCTCCCCTTTTTCCGAATCGGCAACCTTCACGCCAGAATAAAGAAAACCAGGTCTCATCACCAATTTCAGAATTGCCCCAATCTCAAACACCTCCAGGAAAATCTACTTTACTGAGTGTAGAAGGGGAAAACCATGACATCCCTAGTCACGAATCTAGTCGCGAAAATGTGACACGTAAGGTCCTAAGTTACGTGCCACCTCTAGAAAACGTTGTAACTCCCTCGTCGTCGGGGATTTACATCCCTTTCTAGGTCAATAACATAGATAACATACGAGGATCTTGTCGACATTTAGCCTGCTTATTAACGATAGGTTGTGTGCCTACCCATTCAGCCAATTATCATGTGAGATATATGTAAGGTCTACTCAAAATGCCAAATTTGGGGTGAGGACTGTCTGTATTTTAATATTTGGTTCCAGTATTCCAGTATACCATCTCCCTCTTTTGACACTAGATTTGTTTTTGTGCATCCCAATTCGTAACTTAGAAAGTCAAACAATATATGGAAAGTATTAAATTAGAAAGTCAAATAACGGAAGAAAAGTATTCATTCTGTTTTGTCTGGTTGCATCCGATCGCTTTCTTTTTGGGCGGTCATACGCTAGCAAAACTCCCCCTTTGACTGACTGTACACCGCGCCTCGGCCTATATATGAAAAGGTCATCGGCCCGTCTCCCTTTTTCAGCTGGTAGATAGTCTGATTGACACATTCCCTTTCGAAACATTATTTGGACGACAGGGGTTGTAAACTTGGATGCTGTATCCGTCCTTTAAAAGGGACTTCTGTTGTTTAATAAATAATATTAAAAAAACTCACCCTGTTAGTCACCTCCAAATCCTAGTGTGAAGCTTACTTGGTTACACACTATATAGCTAAATCAGTTTAATTTTCGGTCTCCTCCCTACCGGCATTCCATTACATTAATCATTTTCTCCTTTTAAGTCCTTGTAATTTGTTCCATTTTGGTCCCCTCCCTACGACTTTAAAAGGGTAATTAAATATTCCTGTAAATAAAATTGTACCTCCCTAATCTGTCAGGATTCGAACCAACAGTTAATGATATATTTGTTTCTCTGGTTTTCGGTCTCCGTGGATAAATGCCATCTCGCCAAATCAATAACTTAGCCCGATTAAACACTTCCCGCCTTTAAGTACGTTCACTCTGTTTTAAAAACGCAATCATTATTTTTATTATTTTCATGTTTTTAAGACAAGCAATCTAGTTCGAATTGTATACGAAATCACGTTTAAATCAACACAACTTTATAACACAATCGCGATTGCACAACACCTGGCGCCCCTGAGATGGGTTTTTACAAAACGGCGCTCTACAAATTATCCAATTATTATTATTGTCATTATTATTAATTGTTTTCTCACTGAGTCCAACCACTTTCACTTCACACAAACACCGGTTTCAATAATCTTTCACTTTAATTCAATATTCCACAATATTCTCTAATACCATTTGAATTCAATAATTAACTGTAATTTCACACATCACTTCTGATTTGTATTCATTTCACGGAGCTGTCAACGTACTCAAGTTCAAAACCTCACTGCCTGTACCTGCGCCCTGTCCCGTGTGAATGTGTTTACTCCAGGCCTGTCTGTCAATAAATCTCCCGTCGTTGTCTAAACAAATTTTTTTTTTGAGCACGTTCGTTTATTATTTATCGTTTATTTATTTTCGTGATTATTCAAACCATCACAGCCTCCCGTTAGTTCTAAGCCCAGCGGGTAATCTCGCTTCCACGTGTTAGTCGATGGGATTAGAAATAACTATAGGTTATTTAAGTTTCTCGAATACCTCTGTATTTATTTTTTATTTTTATTTATTATTTTTTTTTTTTTTAAATTCTTCCAAAATGTTGAGCGCCTCTGTTCTTCGGTTTTTTCTTCGCAACCTACCATCTGTTTATATTTTGGTTCCCGTGATTCTTTGGTTAGAATTCCTTTTTATCTCATTCAATATCTCATGTCACACTTAAACTCCGAGTTAATTGTTTATTACAAAAGCACTTGACTCAACTCTGTGTTTTTATAATCTTTGTTCCGAGCTAGTTCTATGAACAGTGTTGATTCATCTCAATACGTAATTTGTATTATGTTCGAGTGTTATTTATTTTCATGTTGATTTGTTTTTATTTTGTGTCCTCGGCGGTGATCCGATGGTTTTGTCTGTCTTTCCTTATTTATGACTTAAACATTCTCTGCCTTTTAGATCTGGAATAAACAATAATTGTTTAAAGTTATTCTAATATCAACGGTATAAAATATGCCATATACTTCACGATATCCAAATGCAATGTTTATTTTAGATTTGTCCCAGCTATCTTATTCTTGTGTTATTATTAATCCGATTTCGATGTTTGTTTATCCTTTGGCTTCGTTGTTTATGAACATTTTAGATGTTTTTTGAAGTCACAATAAATTCGATGTTTTCCGGGTTTAACTGTTTATTCTATTTGCCTTTGAAGTACGGTGTCTCTGTTATCATTTTTGACGATAGGTACCATATGTGAATTAATAAGGTTTATGAAATTAATTTTTTTTTCTCAACAACAGTAATGAATTCAAGCCAGCTTTTAAATCTATCTCTCCTGGTTTGCGGCATCAGATGTAATGATCTGGTCCTTCTACTTCAAACTTTTCCTTCTCTTCTTTCTATGATAATTTTTCTTTAAAGTCCCATAGGTAGTTTTTCCATAAGGCTTTGCATATGTGTTCGCAGGGATGGAAAATTCCTCCCCTGCCGTCTCTACAAGCCTTTGCTCCTCTCTTTATTACACACCCCTTCGAGTGTGTACATCCTAGCTTGTCCACGTGACGTACGACCTTGAACGTACTCATTTCACGTGACGGTTCAGTATAAAAAGGCTTCACCGAACGTTGTGTTGGTTTTTTGTTTCTCGGTTTAGAAACCTAGTTATCTATGTATGTGTGGTATCCCTTGGTTTTTTTGAGATAGAGTGAGTTGAATCCATTACCGCTGTGTTTTAAAGCCATTTTATAAACCTTATCTTCTAAGTCGTCTGCTCCCCCAACTAGATACGCGATTCTACCTGTCGATGGGTAATGTGAGTATAACAAGGTGTTAGATTTTATATGTGTGATAAACATACGATAAATTTATGGTGTTAGTTGTCGGCGCCATCCATGTATATATTTTGGGAGGGGAAGGAGAGGAAAGGAAATGAATTCGTTCAAACAAAGATTGACTCCTCTTCTTACCAAACAAAACTGATGGATGATAATTTGAGCAAGGCGATCGATATCTGCGTGTCTGGATATCACAACCGGCCGGGTCTCCCCTTGTTCCGAATCAGCAACCGTCACGCCAGAATAAAGAAAACCAGGTCTCATCACCAATTTCAGAATTGCCCCAATCTCAAACACCTCCAGGAAAATCTACTTTACTGAGTGTAGAAGGGGAAAACCATGACATCCCTTGTCACGAATCTAGTCGCGAAAATGTGACACGTAAGGTCCTAAGTTACGTGCCACCTCTAGAAAACGTTGTAACTCCCTCGTCGTCGGGGATTTACATCCATTTCTAGGTCAATAACATAGATAACACACGACGATCTTGTCGACATTTAGCCTGTTTATTAACGATAGGTTGTGTACCTACCCATTCAGCCAATTATCATGTGAGATATATGTAAGGTCTACTCGAAATGCCAAATTTGGGGTGAGGACTGTCTGTATTTTAATATTTGGTTCCAGTATTTATTTTATGAGGTTACTAGCATCCTCGTGTATTAGGTATGGGTAACTTCTACTGAATACCTATCCTCTCAGGTAAGGTATAAACGGATAATTGGTTTGATTTTTGCATTTAATTTTAAGAGGCTGCCTACCTCTCGAAAGGTACCTGTTGAGAAAAGTTGTTCGATTGGTAGTTTTATTTCGGAGATTACCATCTCCCTCTTTTGACACTAGATTTGTTTTTGTGCATCCCAATTCGTAACTTAGAAAGTCAAACAATATATGGAAAGTATTAAATTAGAAAGTCAAATAACAGAAGAAAAGTATTCATTCTGTTTTGTCTGGTTGCATCCGATCGTTTTCTATTTGGGCGGTCATACGCTAGCAAAACTCCCCCTTTGACTGACTGTACACCGCGCCTCGGCCTATATATGAAAAAGTCATCGGCCCGTCTCCCTTTTTCAGCTGGTAGATAGTCTGATTGACACATTCCCTTTCGAAACATTATTTGGACGACAGGGGTTGTAAACTTGGATGCTGTATCCGTCCTTTAAAAGGGACTTCTGTTGTTTAATAAATAATATTAAAAAAACTCACCCTGTTAGTCACCTCCAAATCCTAGTGTGAAGCTTACTTGGTTACACACTATATAGCTAAATCAGTTTAATTTTCGGTCTCCTTCCTACCGGCATTCCATTACATTAATCATTTTCTCCTTTTAAGTCCTTGTAATTTGTTCCATTTTGGTCCCCTCCCTACGACTTTTAAAGGGTAATTAAATATTCCTGTAAATAAAATTGTACCTCCCTAATCTGTCAGGATTCGAACCCACAGTTAATGATATATTTGTTTCTCTGGTTTTCGGTCTCCGTGGATAAATGCCATCTCGCCAAATCAATAACCTAGCCCGATTAAACACTTCCCGCCTTTAAGTACGTTCACTCTGTTTTAAAAACGCAATCATTATTTTTATTATTTTCATGTTTTTAAGACAAGCAATCTAGTTCGAACTGTATACGAAATCACGTTTAAATCAACACAACTTTATAACACAATCGCGATTGCACAACACCTGGCGCCCCTGAGATGGGTTTTTACAAAACGGCGCTCTACAAATTATCCAATTATTATTATTGTCATTATTATTAATTGTTTTCTCACTGAGTCCAACCACTTTCACTTCACACAAACACCGGTTTCAATAATCTTTCACTTTAATTCAATATTCCACAATATTCTCTAATACCATTTGAATTCAATAATTAACTGTAATTTCACATATCACTTCTGATTTGTTTTCATTTCACGGAGCTGTCAACGTACTCAAGTTCAAAACCTCACTGCCTGTACCTGCGCCCTGTCCCGTGTGAATGTGTTTACTCCAGGCCTGTCTGTCAATAAATCTCCCGTCGTTGTCTAAACAAATTTTTTTTTTGAGCACGTTCGTTTATTATTTATCGTTTATTTATTGTCGTGATTATTCAAACCATCACAAGTTTTAGTAATGGTGAGATACATTTTAATATTGGTTAAAAGGGTGAGGTGTAAGCATTACGTTCGTGGGTAATTCGTTATGACAGTTTAAAAAAATTAGCCCGTTTGGTACCATAGAGCTTGAAAAAACTGTTTCCATAGTTCAAACCCAAGTCTGAAATTAGCGTCCATAAAACTCATGATTTTTCTAAAACTACAACTTTATGTAGATTTTATGACTGATTTCGTTTTGGATAACGATTCTTGTCTTTATTTCAAAATTTCAGCCCGTTTGGTACCATAGAGCCTGAAAAAACTGTAACCATAGTTCGAACCCAAGTCTGAAATTAGCGTCCATAAAACTCATGATTTTTCTAAAAATACAACTTTATGTAGATTTTATGACTGATTTCGTTTTTGTGATGAATCAAGGTCTCTCCCGAGGTAGGTGATATAATCAGTCATAGTAGCGCCATCTGTCGGCACAGTCGCATATGAATTACAGGGAACTGCATACAAAGGTGGGGGAGTTTCCTTTAGGGTTGCGACAAAAGGGGTAGGCGTGACTTTCTGACAGGACAAAGGAAATTACAGATAGGGGGCGTGTTTAGGCTTTGATTTATATAGCATCGACCTTGGAAATATTCCCACAAAATGAATAGGTGAACGAACGGGGCTAGGATCAAGGTTGAGTCACTTGACATCTTAGGGGTTCAAAACCTTTTTTGAACGGCATAACATCACTCGGACGAAGCGAGATTTGGTGGAAACAGGTCTGTTACTCGAGGTTAAAAGAAGTAAGAGGGTTGCCAATTTCAGACACTTGAGAGTGTTGATTTTGGGAAAATTTCGAACATGGTTCTGCGTCATTTAGTCGGTAATAACCGTTATCGAAGGTACTTAATTTTATACGTGGCTTATGGAAGACGAAAATACATTAAAATTAATGTATAAACCCTTGGCAGAGGAATTATGACCGAGTACATACGGGTTTGTTGTGAAGGGAACTTGAGACCTCTGATTGATGTGAAACGAGTTGAGGGACGAAGAGAGAAGATAGGCGTGTGATAGAATCATTAGGGCCAACACCCATAATTGCAGAGAGGAATCGTGAAAATTCAGTAATAGTTCTTAAAATGAAACTGGCCAAAGAAATAAACAGGTTATCAAACCGATGCGATCTCGGACGAAAGGCAAAGGGTGAGCGACATGATGTGTACTGGGACATTTCAACTAGAACAAGTACCGAAAAGACCTTAGGAGGTTGGAATAATCAGTGAAAAGTGTGATTATTATACTAAACTACGAAAAGGGAAGGTGAATAAATGTGCAATGTAAGAGACGACCTTACGCAAGAGATTTATCATACGGAGGAAGGGGAATGGTTGTCAGAAGTGATCGATTAGGAAGGTAAAGGGAGGGACGGATGTGTACAGCATTCAATTCGACAAAAGGCGAGTTGCGAGTTCTATTTTCACACGGAAGAAAGAAGACTGAAGGTAGGCTGTAGGAAATGTCCACGAAAACGGAAAGTTGAAAGGAAAATTTTGGCTAGTTACGCGTAAGAGGGTGTCTTAGCGCGCTAAAGGGAAGGTCATCAGAACACATATCACGGACCAAATAGGAACGCGAAAAATTTAAATTAGAAAAACGGGTCAATTTTGACGGATTCGAAGACACCTGCCAGATGAGGCAAACTTCAGAATTTCACCAGTACGGGCCTGTGTTGTGAGACAGCAAATGCCCATTTTTTCTGAGAAACGCAGAAGGGTAGGTCTGATAAGTTTTAAGTCACACAGGGGATATTGGGCAAGGAAGATAAGACCGTAACGCTTCAATAAAGGTTGGATCGCAATGACAAGCGTAGTTAATTACTGTGATAAAACATCATGCGCGGGCACAAATCGGGATAGTTCGTCACAAGTCACCGAGGACCTTTTAAGGGAGTATACGCGCCGCGCTAGGAGGAATTATCACTTGATAACTTATTCTGGACTTAGAATTTTCTGGTCAAAGCATACAGTTCAATTCAGTGTTTGAAGAAATTAGACTCAGTGTCCCTGACGTAATAATTAAATTCAGGTTGAAAGGTTTAATTGGTTTAAATTCAGTAATTAAAATTAATAAACGCTAAAAATTCCTTCTCGAATAAAGTTGAACGCGATTTTTTATGTTTTAAATAAAGTCACGGATTATAAACGAGTTGTAATTAAAATTAATAAACGCTAAATTTCTTCTCGAATAAAGTTGAACGCGATTTTTTATGTTTTAAATAAAGTCACGGATTATAAATGAGTTGTAATAAAAATTAATAAACGCTTTATTTCTTCTCGAATAAAGTTGAACGCGATTTTTATGTTTTAAATAAAGTCACGGATTATAAATGAATTGTAATTAAAATTAATAAACGCTAAGTTTCTTCTCGAATAAAATAGAACGCCAGAGTTAAAATCTCTCGCTTCACTTTGATGAAGCCTCGGACTAAAAGTTAAATTTATAATTGGAAATCTATATACCTAAGTTTCTTGCTATTTGCGTGATGGTCTCGATCGAAGCCGTGTTACAACGAAATTTTTCAATAACTACCAGGTTAGGGAGGAGATATCGAAGCACATTCATTACGGCCGGTAGAGAGGGTAACACAATAAAAATTAGGAAAATAAGGTTGAGGATGTATCAGGTGGAGGTAAAAATATTATGTATAAGCTCAGGGTAAATCTAGTGATATTCGCGAACACCCCGCCCAAAATGGCAACGGTTGTGTAAAACCCAACCCGGATGTTGTTATTTAGCGGATAGGGACTGGGCAAGTGTTTTTATTTCCAATTCAATTCAACCAAATTCCCAGATGGACTTGGAACGCGTGAAGCTGATATTTGCCGACTGACAGTTATTACTAATCCACTTTAATATGTACATAAAACCAACATGCCAATTTTCAGGATTCCCCCGACAATATCAATATAATTACCCTCAAGCCCAACCCCATTCCCAAATTTACCCTTCGAATAAACTTCGTAGTTGGGTAATGTCTGATAGTGTCGCTGCAAATCCGTTTCCCACAAACACGGACTAGACAGAAGGATTTTTTTTCTCACGCTATCACGTGAGAGGGGTTGTCAGCGTGGACGGATCGGGCCAACGAAGCGCTGGATGGACTACACCCTCTGACGAAGCCGTGTGGAGTTATTGGGCACGAAAGTGGAATGGAAATAGTGATGCCAATTGGTAATGAACGGGAACATGGCCTGCAGTTGGGGCGTGTAGGACGAAGGCACTTTGGACGTCTGTGAAAATCCACGTGGAGGGCGGTGGCGTGAGATGACGTGGGGATAAGTCCGCAGCACTATCACATTATCCAATGGTGTCGACCGAGAGGCTGATGTAAGCCAACTGGAACGCTCCCTTGGCGGAATTACAGCAGCTTCTTTGAGGTGAACTGTAGGTCTGAAGGCACGTGGGAGTTTGAGCTTCATCAGGAAAAACCTACACGACACACTTTTTGCGTTAGTATCATGATATGGGATGCAATTACCTTCCCCATCTAGACTCAGTAAAGTAGTTCGTCCAGAGGAATGGGCGTTGGAGCGATTTCGGAAGTGGCGTGATGACTTAATTCGCTTTCTCTTGGACGTGAATGGATCCGATAGGTCAGGGTACCTTTAAGAAGTGGGTCGCCAGCTATGGGGTATAGTCTAGCCACGTCGGAGTCAGCGTTTGATTTCTGATCACCATCCACCGTTCTCGTATTTGGTCAGCGGAGGAGCCAACGTTATTTGCAAAAAAAAACATTTCGATCACATAGTTTACCCTTCCTCTCCCCCCCCCTTCTCATTCCTTCCCTTTAAAATATTAAGTGTCGAGTAACAAAATTAATATATGTAAAACAGAATGGAGGCGACCCCGGAGCTGAGATGACGAAAACCGTCGCACTATGCATGTCAACACCATACTATACTAATTTATGCAATAACGAAACTATTTCATGTCCTCGGATTTATTAAAGGTAGGAAAGAGCTTAAAAGGAAAGGGTTACAAGCGATTACCACTGTATAAGAGTTAGGCGTACTGCAGGTGACAGGAGTAGACTAAACACGCGGTCTTGTAAGAAAGTTTTAAAAATTTCAATGGTAAAGGGATCATTCACTCTAATTTAAACGAACCAGGATTACCACAAATATATGCATTAATAGCCCGTTCATATCTTATATGAATTTCAAAACCAAAAAATACACAACGCTGAAAAAGGGGCATTATTGCGAATTAAATCTTAAGATCTTCTGCCGTATGTTCCATACGGGGGTCGAAAGACTTAGCTAGGATTTCTTCTTAAGGTAGTCCTTAAGGGCGCCACCAACAGCTTAGGAAAATCGAAGGGCAATGACCAGGATGTTACAACATTTTGCAGATCAGACAGGAGAAATAACCATTATTTCAATATAGGTATAAATGTAGAAGGATGGAACCATTACATTTTGGAAAACGATTCTTATCACTTTTTCAAAAAATCAGCCCGTTTGGTACCATAGAGCCTGAAAAAACTGTTTCGATAGTTCGAACCCAAGTCTGAAAATATCGTCCATAAAACTCGTGATTTTTCTAAAAATCCAACTTTATGGAAATTTTGTGACTGAAAACGTTTTGGATAACGATTCTGATCACAATTTAAAAAAATTAGCCCGTTTGGTACCATAGAGCCTGAAATAACTGCTTCCAATTTTCGAACCCAAGTCTGAAATTATCGTCCATAAAACTCATGATTTTTCAAAAAATACAACTTTATTTAAATGTTGTGACTGAATTCGTTTTGGCTAACGATTCTTATCTTTATTTCAAAATTTCAGCCCGTTTGGTACCATAGAGGCTGAAAAAACTGTTTCCATAGTTCGAACCCAAGTCTGAAATTAGCGTACTTAAAAATCATTTTTCTAAAAATACAACTTGATGTAGATTTTATGACTGATTTCGTTTTGAATAACGATTCTTTTCACCTTTTCAAAAAATCATCCCGTTTGGTACCATAGAGCCTGAAAAAACTGTTTCCATAGATCGAACCCAAGTCTGAAATTAGCGTCCATAAAAATCATTTTTCTTAAATTTATGCAAATTTTGTGACTCGTCCATAAAACTCGTGACTTTTCTAAAAATATAACTTTATGTAGATTTTATGACTGATTTCGTTTTGGATAACGATTCTTATCACTTATTCAAAAAATTAGCCCGTTTGGTACCATAGAGCCTGAAAAAACTGTTTCCATAGATCGAACCCAAGTCTGAAATTAGCGTCCATAAAAATCATTTTTCTTAAATTTATGCAAATTTTGTGACTCGTCCATAAAACTCGTGACTTTTCTAAAAATACAACTTTATGTAGATTTTATGACTGATTTCGTTTTGGATAACGATTTTTATCACTTATTCAAAAAATTAGCCTGTTTGGTACCATAGAGGCTGAAAAAACTGTTTCCATAGATCGAACCCAAGTCTGAAATTAGCGTCCATTAAAATCATTTTTCCTAACTTAATGCAAATTTTGTGACTGATATCGTTTTGGATCATGATTCTTATCACTATTCCAAAATTTCAGCCCGTTTGGTACCATAGAGGCTGAAAAAACTGTTTCCATAGTTCGAACCCAAGTCTGAAATTAGCGTACTTAAAAATCATTTTTCTAAAAATACAACTTGATGTAGATTTTATGACTGATTTCGTTTTGAATAACGATTCTTTTCACCTTTTCAAAAAATCATCCCGTTTGGTACCATAGAGCCTGAAAAAACTGTTTCCATAGATCGAACCCAAGTCTGAAATTAGCGTCCATAAAAATCATTTTTCTTAAATTTATGCAAATTTTGTGACTCGTCCATAAAACTCGTGACTTTTCTAAAAATATAACTTTATGTAGATTTTATGACTGATTTCGTTTTGGATAACGATTCTTATCACTTATTCAAAAAATTAGCCCGTTTGGTACCATAGAGCCTGAAAAAACTGTTTCCATAGATCGAACCCAAGTCTGAAATTAGCGTCCATAAAAATCATTTTTCTTAAATTTATGCAAATTTTGTGACTCGTCCATAAAACTCGTGACTTTTCTAAAAATACAACTTTATGTAGATTTTATGACTGATTTCGTTTTGGATAACGATTTTTATCACTTATTCAAAAAATTAGCCTGTTTGGTACCATAGAGGCTGAAAAAACTGTTTCCATAGATCGAACCCAAGTCTGAAATTAGCGTCCATTAAAATCATTTTTCCTAACTTAATGCAAATTTTGTGACTGATATCGTTTTGGATCATGATTCTTATCACTATTCCAAAATTTCAGCCCGTTTGGTACCATAGAGCTTGAAAAAACTGCTTCCAATTTTCGAACCCAAGTCTGAAATTATCGTCCATAAAACTCATGATTTTTCTAAAAGTACAACTTTATTTAAATGTTGTGACTGCATTCGTTTTGGCTAACGATTCTAATCTTTATTTCAAAATTTCAGCCCGTTTGGTACCATAGAGCTTGAAAAAACTGCTTCCAATTTTCGAACCCAAGTCTGAAATTATCGTCCATTAAACTCATGATTTTTCTTAAAGTACAACTTTATTTAAATGTTGTGACTGAATTCGTTTTGGCTAACGATTCTTATCTTTATTTCAAAATTTCAGCCCGTTTGGTACCATAGAGGCTGAAAAAACTGTTTCCATAGATCGAACCCAAGTCTGTAATTATCGTCCAAAAATCAGAAATTATCGTCCTGTAAAGGAAACCGCGTCTGCACAATTTCAAATTTTATGCAAATCTTCCATGCTTTGTACAGATTTAATATAAGAAGGTATTTGGGGGGTCAAGCCTTTGTTTTTTGTCTATAATGATGACTGCTTGACCCCGTGGTTTTATTTATTGATCAGTTTTGCATATAAGATTTACAGTTTTTTATACAAGTGCAGATAAGATTACAGATTTTTATAGAGAGAATTTTGTTGCATAAATTCGAAGGTGCGCAGAGGTTAGTTTGTAAAGGAACTGCCTCTGCGTAAATTCAGATTTATGCAAATTAATATAAAGTCGGTGTACACTTCCGGTACACCGCTGATTGTCCAAACTGAATCAACATCGTAAACTAAACACGTAAAACAAAATAATCTATTCAATTGATCACATGCACAGAGCTACGAAGCTTTGTTATACATTGTTTTGTTAAATGAACGAGTAAACTTCTTCGATCCAGATTTTCACTCTTGTTTTATTATCAGTTCAGGTTTTAGGTGGAACGGCATTTTTTATTATCACTTTATTTTCAAAACTCGACCTATTGTTCGTATTCCACATTCGAACTCATTATTAATTTATACTTTGAACAAACACAAAAGTAATCATAAATTAGTATAACCTGCAAATGATATGCCTTATTTATAATTGATATACAAGATCGATATAACCTGCAATTAAACTTCAAAACGTTCGCAGAGTAAGAAAAGTTTTAAATTCAACAGACAATTGAGACGATGCCCGGCAACGGCGAGTACTGACTTAACTGATAATAAGTTATCTGACCATCACTCATCTCTTAATGACAAGTTTTATCGTGAATGCTTGTATCGAAGAAGCGGAACATTCGCCGAAAAATAGCAGATGGTAAATTGAAACCACGATATCGACAATAATATCAAACATATGCGTTTTAGTTTAAATTTCTACTGAATAAACCGTTCCTTCTGATGTGGTGGTACAACCCCGAACGCCGTCCTTGATATGGTATTATTTGCAAAGAATAGTATGAATTGGTATGTACCCACGCTTTCGACTGTTCCACAGAATATGCGACAAAGCAGTTAAATTTTGGATCGCAATCGAAAACGAACTGCTACGAACATAGGCACAAGTCAAAGTCGGTCTGCAAGTTGCGCGCTTAATAAGTAGGTACCTTTTGAATGAGATATTATAACCGAACCAAGTTTCGTATTGTGATTAGCCATGTCGGAAATCTTGTTGGTTGTTCGGCGCTCGGGAGCACATATTAGCTGGCCGCCACTGATCTTAGGTGTTCTTTGACTCGCGTTTTGATATTACGCGCTGTTTTGCCTATGTAAAACGCGGGACAGTCACTACATTGCAGTGAGTAAATACCTGAGTGATTTAACCGATAGTCTTTGTCTTTAACGTTCATCAAAAATTTACCCATACTATTGTTAGTGTAAAAAGCTGGTTTGATATCTGGTGGGAGGTTTTTGATGCTTTTTTGAGAGAAATTATCGATGTACAAAATTCTACGCCATTGTTGAGGTTGATTATTATTAGTTGATATATTATTATTATGAGGGGAGCTGTTAAATAGAAATTTACTTGTCGATAATCTTTTTAATTTCTTGTTTAGGATGTTATTGACCATATTTGGATTATAGCCATTATTAATCGCGATTTGTTTAATCGTCGCTAATTCTAATAAGAAGTTGGAATTTGATAACGGGACGGTAACTAATCTATGGATCATGGAATGGAAAGCAGAATGTTTGTGGGAGATGGGATGGTTAGATGAATTATTAATAGTTTTATCAGTGTAAGTGGGTTTACGATAGATTTTAAATTCTATTTTATTGTTAATGATTGATAGGGTGAGATCTAAAAAGTTTAAGCTAGAATTAGTTCCTATTTCTATTGTGAATTTAATTTTTGTATTAAAAGAGTTTATTAGTTTTAGGAAGGAATCAAGTTGGCGCTCAGTACCTGTCCAGATACAGAAAACATCATCGACATATCTCTTCCACAATAACACATTCTTTAATAATGGCGATTTACAGTTAAAAATTTTATTCTCTAGATTGTCCATAAATATGTCGGCGATGAGGGGAGAAGTCGAAGCTCCCATCGCCAGGCCAATTAGATAATGTTAATTAAGTGTTAATCTCAAGTGACCTACCAGGTAAGTATTGAACTGTATATTTTCTCCATAAATAGTTAAGTAATAACACTGTAGAAATGTATTATAAGTTTGTACAGCGCCCTTGAGGTGTTTTTGCACAAAAACGGCGCTATAAAAGTCATCCAGGTATTATTATTATCTGTTTGTTGATAAAAAAAGTTCATTGTATTGGAAATAATTTTGGCCTAGACAAACATTTAAAAGGTGAGAAAGTTTCTTAGAGAAATTATTTGGTAGTTTTGAATTTTGTAATAATTTGAACAATATACTTTACTTTCATCTACGGGAATATTTGGAAATAAGTTAACAACACCAAATGAGACTTATTTTGAATTATTCGGAATATGTAGATTTTTCAGTTCATCAATCAAAGCGAATGATTTCTTAATGGTGAATTTCGGAGCAAACACTTTAGAATTATTAAATACTTCAGTTATAAATGAAGCTGTTTTGAAATTTGGAGAATTACAACTTGACACGACCGGCCTAATAGGTTTGTCACTTTTATGGATTTTTAAGAAACCATAAAATTTAGGGGCTTTTGGATTTTTTTTTAGAAATTTTACTTGTTGGTTTTATCGAAGGAAGCAAACACTTTGTGATGTGACATTATATATCAAATGAAAAATACACTTCGTTAAACACCACTTTTATTTTGAATTAATATTAACAACCAACCAGGTTTCGCTAAGCTCAAGCTTCATCAGGGCTTATTATATCAACTGAAAATCATACAAAATTATATCAACATCAGTTGATATCCTAATAAGCCCTGATGGAGCTTGAGCTAAGCGAAACCTGGTTGGTTGTTAATATTAATTCAAAATAAAAGTGGTGTTTTACAGCGTGTATTTTTCATTTGATTTACTTGTTGGTATGAATTGTCTTGAATGATTGGGGATTTGCATAAATTCAAAGCACTTTTAATGTTATCTAGGTATTTGGAAGTGGGGTCTTTACGTAGAATGTCAAATTTGTCCGTCTTAATAAAGTCTTGCACTTTGGAATTACAGTCACTTTTATTCATTATAATTATCGTGTTGCCTTTATCAGCCTTTGTTAAAATTAATTGTTCATCCTTTAATTTCTTCCTGATGTTCAGCATAATGGATGTTTCGCGATTATAGTTGACTTTAAGTGTAGGAACGAGCTTTTTTATTGTTTCTGCACTTTTGTATAGAGGTGGTGAGTGATTAGTGCAGTGGAAAACGTTGCAGTGGACATCGAGACCGCGTTATATAATAAACCGAACAAGTAAAATTTCTAACAAAAAATCCAAAATCACCTAAATTATATGGTTTCTTAAAAATCCATAAAAGTGACAAACCTATAAGGCCGGTCGTGTCAAGTTGTAATTCTCCGAATTTCAAAACAGCTTCATTTATAACTGAAGTATTTAATAATTCTAAAGTGTTTGCTCCGAAATTCACCATTAAGAAATCATTCGCTTTGATTGATGAACTGAAAAATCTACATATTCCGAATAATTCAAAATTAGTCTCATTTGATGTTGTTAACTTATTTCCAAATATTCCCAAAAACTCCACTCGAACATAAAATTTGATAAATTGTATTCAAATGTAAAATCCATTTTAGACAGTTACAGCTGGAAGATGGTAGCATAAATAAATATAAATCAAAAATAATTTTGAACATTCCCTCGTTCTCTCTGACTCTCTCAGTTCCCTCCAAAAACTTAAATCCAGTCCTCTTCTTCATCCTGATGATCACTTTGTATGCCTTATTCGAGTGATGATAATAATAATAATAATAATTGGATAATTTGTAGAGCGCCGTTTTTGTGAAAAATCACCTGAAGGGCGCTGTAGAATTTATTTACTAGGATCTACATTTGTTATTTAGTATTGATAGCCTCCATTCAAAGCTCTGGTAAAACTGTAACTCTGATTTGGATTCCTGGACATGTTGGTTAGGGTGGAACACTTTTGTATGAAAAAATTTTTTTTTTCGAAATTCGAATTGGAATACCAGGTCAAATATGCTTTATGTAATTCTAAATAACACTTCTCAATTTGGAACTTCTAGCTCGACATCTTGAGGTCCCGCCATAGACTTGAAATTTTATTTTTTAAGGTTTTATAGACGTTTTGTATTAAACACCCTATAAACAAAATAATAAGTAAATATTATATGTTATGAACGAAATGATAAAATAATAGTAGATTTTAATTAATAAAATTTTTTTTGTCAAAAATAAACACAGATTAAGAAAGTTATGTTGGTATGAAAAAAATCATTTTTTATACCAAAAAACCATTTTTAGGTTCATACTTTGGCATGAGTTTTCGAGATGCTAATTTAGATTTTATGAATCCCTCTCGTCTTGTCTTGTCGAATACACTTAGAACTGCTTCTGTCACAACTTTTACAAATCTTTCCACAGCCTGGGTGTGGCAAGGCAGTCTCATAAACTTCAACATTGTATCTTCTCCATTTTCAATAAGATCTTGTAACTGATCATCGGAAATATTCATCAGTATTGAGGGTTCGTATATATTTTCATGCCAGTCAATCATGTCTACGTAAGAAAATGCATTTAAGTTCACTTTTGGCACCTCAAAAATGCGCGAAACAGATTTTTTATTAACTTGACGAGCCTTTAAAATGCGTCTTGCAGCGAGTTCTCTAATGTGCTTACGTGAATCTGTTATCATACTCAATAACAAGTTTTCTGGATGAGCGAAGTAACTGTTTCAAATTATAACAGGGTCCACTATCACTAACAACTCGTCGGACAAATGTCTAGTGCCGTTCATGAGCTTCCATAAATGATTTGAACCATATTTGCAGGATGAAAGTGTTTTGATAGCAAACCAGACAGGAGCGTATGATTATACTACAAACGTTGCTAAAGTCACAAGATTATACAAATATACAAATGCAGTATGCGATTAGCTCTTGTCAACCAGCGGGCATAGGATAGTTTACCTGGGCTTCACTTTAATAAATCCAGGAGACCAGGATCCATTTATGACAGCAGTAGTAATTTCTTGTAAATATTTCTGGTCTGTACTGAGATCTGTGGATATTTGTGGAGGTAGTTCACCTTCTATCTTCTCAAAGTTAGCCAACGGCAGTGTTTCACATATTTCTAATGCTTTACCAATTCGACCTGCAAATGATTTAGGTCCTGCAGTATAGGGCCATCCAAATAGGTAAACGAATACCTCAATGGTAACTCATTGGCGTGTAAGAGACAAATTATCCATTGCAATGGTCGAGATAGTCTGTTTTCCCTTTATTTGTGTTTGTTCCATCACAGCCAACAGCCATTAAACCATCTAGTGATATCTTTTCAGTCGTTTAAAATCTGTGGATAGTTCTTTCAATATTTCTTGCACTGCCCGATGTTGGAACCCCATACCCAACATAAACAGTACCTGGTTCTTTTATAATCAAAATATGTTCCTCTTGTATAATCACTCTAAGCCTCTTCGATCTTTTTAAAACAGTTTTAGCCGTCTTGTCTTTCCTTCCATCGAAATATAATGAAGGAATTTCTGTTACTCGTTCTTCGGTTATAATTTGCTCGGGTCTCATTCTGTCTTATTGTTCTTAGTTTCATCCTATCTATTATGCCTAATTTCTTGTTTGAGAGTACGTAATCTTCTATTCAGCAATTTTTTACTATGGATAAGATCAGTTCTTCCTAAAGCCATTAGTCAGTTAGTGCGTTGGTCTTCTAAAAACACTTGTTCCTCTTTTGGAACTTTTTTTTTCTCTCAAACAAGTACAGCTTACAAATTCTTGACATTTACTTGCAGCTATGTCAAAAATCTTTCTTCTCTGTACTCTGAACTCTTCTAACTTTTCTTCCTTAAGTTTCTTCAAAGACTTTTTCAAATTATAACACTTCGAGTGATAAATTTTTAGTAATTGTAAGATTATTTTGTGTGTGACAATTGGAATAGAAGATTTTATCCACAGTTCTTCAATTTTCGTTCAAACTACTTCGGCAATTTCAAAATACGTAGGTTCTGTTGTTGTGTTATTCCTTATTTTTAAGTCTTATCTAACCCATTCGTAGAATTTCATCTCTTTTTCATATGTAGGTGGGATATTCTCTTTCAACTCTGCACTTACACCAAATATCGGACATTTTAAATTTTGTCTTCTAGAAATCAATTTAATTCACTTAAAAAATGTTTAACAATAAGTACTCGTGAATATAATTGACGCGCGACCTTTCACCTGAGACAATTATCTACAGTAGTTTAAACAAAACAATGCATTTTGTGGATTGTCAGGTGCCGCCCCCCGCTTCGTCCCGCACTTTGCACCTCTGTTACAGCGCCAAAGTATATTAAAATAAAGAAATATTTGATTGCAATAGCTATTTAACTATATTTGGATATGTTTTTAAATCAAATAAACCTGTTTTAATAAATTCTGTACTATTTTCTAGGCCGCGCAAATATCCCCTAAACTGTCGTTTTTGTAAATTTTCGATGTCTTGGCGGGGGCTCTTACCATTATTTTTAATTGAGGTAATTGATGGCAATTGGCAACTTAATACAACTATTCCAAATCAAAATTAGAAAAAAAAAATTCGTTTCGCCCTAATGTTGGTATCATGGGTAATGATATTGCGGATGCCTTGGCAAAACAAGGAGCGTCCAACCCTGTTGTTACCCTCGTAAACCACATTCTCTTATCTGACATTTTTTCCATCATCAAAGAAAGATCCCGCAATGTTTGGGCAGAGTATTGGCACATTGCTAGTCAATCCAAGGGACTATTCTCAATACAAAGGACTATTCCATCAAAACCGTGGTTTCAGCAATTCCCTCATTTTTCCAAAAAAGAAATTTCTTCACTCATTCGAATGAGGATCGGACATTGTTCCGTTCCTTCCCACCTTTTTAAAATTCACGTCCTTGACTCCCCAGATTGTACATTCTGTGGTCTAGAAGTGGGAACTTTAGATCACATATTTTTTGGTTGTCCCTCTCTAAACAAATATCCTCTCTTCTATCAAGCCTTAACTAAAATTGCCTCCCCTCCATTCAACATTTCATCTCTTTTAAGTCTGAACTCGACTCCAATTTTCATCATAATTTTGAAATTTGCCTATTTAAATAAAATTAATATTTAAATTCACCTTTCATTTCTCAATAATTTTAAATGATGGCCAAGAACACCCTTGAAGGGTGAAAGCCAGAAATTTTTATAAAAAAAAAAAAACTCCACTCGAACATAAAATTTGATAAATTGTATTCAAATGTAAATCCATTTTAGACAGTTACAGCTGGAAGATGGTAGCGTATTTATTGAATAGAAATTTGTTAATTTTTATGCCAATTTTATGTGAGGGTCAGGTACCTATTAATTTTATTCTCATCTGTGTCTGATTACATAATTTTATTAGATACATTTATATAATATTACGAATTCATACATTCATTCAAAGACGATATGTTCTTGCAGACAAAGTAACAAACAGTAAAATAGATTGAGATAGATACACACTCGATTTTCTAAAATTAACCATTTTGTCCGGAAACGGAACTAACGTGTTTTTGTTTGATCAATTTTAATCTTATCTATTATTCGTACCAACTTTCTCTAGGTCGCTTGGTGTTGTGTATATTTTATTTTATTTGGAAAACCAACAGTTATAATAATTACAAAGTATGGTGTATTAAGTGTTAATTATTTAACCAATAATAGGTTTTCACTTAAGTATTTTAATTATTTAGTGAATACCTATATAATATTTATGTAAGAAAAAAAGTTACATTAGCATATAGGGATGGGATGGGGAAGGGAGGGGTATGGGATGGATCTTGATATTGTGAATATGTTTTTACATTACCCCTCATAGGAGACCCTGAGGAAAGTAATTTCCCTCAGGGCCTATGTCATCTTTAATGATGCTGTGTGGAGGGTCTTTTTAACAAAAAGAAGGAGAGGAAATTCTGGGAAGGGAAAAGGTACGAGGAGTGGGTAAGAGCATAAGGATCAGTATGTCCAGGAGTGACGGACGTATGAATCTATTCCTCCCGCTGCGGCGCAAGGCGGTGGGTCAAGAGAGACCAGTTGGAGAGTTCAAAGGGTCAAGTGGGCAGGCGCACCCGATGAACCCGGGCACCCCTGCTAAATCACCAAACGTAGCGACCCACTTGGGGTGACCTATGTTAGACGTGTTGGTTACCCAATAATTGATTCTCGGGGCGGTGGTACCCAACCCCGCCTCCCAAATTGTAATATACTCTACTAAGGTATCTACTAATTCTGTAATATAAATATTATTGCGCCTATAACTTATAATATATAGGTAGTATATTTGTAGGAATGATTCATATGAATTAATTAAAAGGAAGGAAGAACATGTAGGTAATAGGTAATTTTGGTTTAGAAAATCTGCGTAGGTAATCACCCCACTGAAGAAATAACTTTTCGTCAGAAGAGCATCCCCGAACAGATTACCTAAGCAAATGTTTCTACCAAACTAATAATTGGTCATGTATTTAGAGTCAATTTCAATTTGGGTGGTCATTTGAGCTATTTTTATAATTATTCATTAATTGCCACCCACAAAGTATCCTTAGAGATTCACCAGTCTAATTCTCCGAATACAATATATTGGTGGGCACTTCCATCCCAGAGATAGCGGTAAACAAAACATTGCAGGTATCCTTGGGGAAAAGCGTTAATTAATTTTGGCAATCTTTTGTTAAACTGCAATGGACGAATCAAGACATCCTAACTACCTGGGTATCTGCCTATCGGGTGTGGTCAATGTATTATTATCGATTATGAATTCAATTATAACTGTTCACTATAACTGGAATTCATAGCATTTTTCGAAAAAGTTTTTAAAATTTAGGTACCTACCCACTCTTCAATAATGAATAACTAAATCCGTATTAGATATTTTGGGATTTTTTTTTAAAGAAAGACAAACACTTTACGAATACAAACACGTTACAAATAACCTGACAATATTTGAAAATCTCCTACTACCACCACGCTAAGCGGAAAATGTTGATTGTGTTGTGATGGAGGACTTAGCCAGCCGAGGAATCACAGACGCGATGTTAACTCGGCCACTATCTAATCAAGTCATACAAAATTACGTTTTTATTTTTATTATATTCCTATAAAATGTACTAATTCGCTGTCGGTGTAGTGAAATTATATAGTGGAATCATAAATGTAGTTTTTGTCCTATAAAAGACACCGGTGATTTATGAAGCATAAAATACATGTTTTAACCTAATAATCAATCAATGAGAGTTTTAGTGCAAAGGAGTCAAATCATACAATGTCCAGTGTGTTTAATAGATATGGTGTATTCTACGCTCTAAGTCATATCTTCTCCAAGCTTAAACTATATAAACGAAGGAACCTGCCAGGTAAGTATTGTTTGTATACCTGTTTCCAAATACGTAACGACCTTCCGTCAAACTTAAACAATGCAACGATTGAGGGAAACTTTTAACAGGTAATTCATTAATAATTTCCGATATTAAACACGGAAATCAATAATGGTAAGGTAATAAAAATTAAATGAATTTGGTTTTCATAAAAAATAAGTACCTATATGGAAATAAAATTCATGTATTGTCTGTAAGTGGCTTCAGAACAGTTTGATAATGTCTTCAGAAGCAAAACAAGAGCCACGCGTAATAATAATTATACGGCAGAGCCTGTTTAGAAATACGCTGTTTTTTGTGTATTGAATAATAATATTATTGAATATGTAAAAGAAAAACTTAGTCATATTTATTTTTATTTATTTATTTATTTTAGGAACATTAACAGTCTTAGTAATATAATATACATAAGAGAATAACAAAAAACAGACCAATTATTAATGTTCACAGATATATATAGAAACATAAAACTAACCTGCAAACGATAAACCTATAATATGCCTACCATAAACAGCAATAAATAAAAGTGATTTTAACTATACTTAAATAGACTTGGGTTGGAACGGGAAAGGGGAGGAGAGGGATGAGGAAAAGTTGCCACGCAGGTAATATTAAAATATTAGGTACAATCATTTTAACAGTGGTTAATATGAGTTAGAATGTGATACAATGAAATTCTGTAGTGATAGTAACTAGCAGTGAATATGTCAGCACGAGTGTCTATATTTGCAAATTTATTATTATAGTAGTTACATGTCCTTTGCATAAATTCATTTTGGTTGGAATTGGTATTGCATCTATCAATGTAGAAAAGGGTATTTTGTCTGCTGTATCGAATTGGCGCATGGAAATTTATTTTGTTCAGCAACTCCGGGCAGTCAACTTTAGAGTTAATAATTTTATACAAGAGCATCTGATCAGCGACAATCCTCCTGTTGAGTAGTTTCGTGATTCGAAAATGTTTCTCGATTTCGTCGTAAGAGTTGTATATGTTAAATGATTTAAAATTGAGGAATTTGAGAAATCGTTCCTGAACTCTTTCTAACCTATTAACATAAACAATATAGCGCGGGTTCCAAACCGGTGAACAGTACTCCAGGTGGGGACGAACATGTGAATTGTAGAGAGTCAGATATGTCTTAGTATTTTTGAAAAATTTGCATGTTCTCAGTACAAAACCTAGACTTTTTGATGCTTTGGTGACAATGTTATCAACGTGTTTATCAAAGGTAAGTTTAGAGTCCAAGAAAACCCCGAGATCACGCACATAGTCTTTATTTGTTAAAATCGATCCAGAAATGGTGTAATCATGCAGTATTTTCACACGGTTACGTGTGAATGTGACTTTGCAACATTTAGAAATATTGATAAAAAGCTTATTTCTGAGACAGTAATCCGTCAGTCGATCAAGATCTGCTTGTAAACGCGCAGAACAGTCCGGGGAGCTTATAGGAAGGTATATCTTCATATCGTCAGCAAATAGTAAAATTTGAGCGTTGTGAAAACATGTCGTAATATCATTAATATAGATAGAGAAAAGCAAAGGACCCAAAATGGACCCCTGAGGCACACCGGAAGTAATGATTTTCCAGACCGAGGAAAATCCACCCACTGTCACAGCCTGGGATCTGTTTGTTACGTATGAGGATAACCAACGAAGGAGATCTCCATGAATACCATGATTAGCAAGTTTTCTAAGCAGAATGTTGTGGTTGATCTTGTCAAAAGCCTTGCTATAGTCGGTATAGATTGTATCAACTTGCACACGTTTATCCATGGAGGCAGACAAGAAGTTTGTAAAAGTTATAAGATTAGTAGCAACAGAGCGACCTGCAAAGAATCCATGCTGAAATTCGTTGATCGAATTCTTTACCACAGGGAATAACTGGTCATAGACTATGTTTTCGAACACCTTTGAAAAAATGCAAAGCTTGGAAATGGGTCTATAATTATCTGCTTCACACTTAGTTCCCGATTTATGAATTGGTGTGATGTAGGCTCTTTTCCATATATCTGGAAATGTACCAGTCTTGATCGATATATTAAACAGTATTGATAGCGGGAGTGACAAATGATTTGCGCACTCGGTAATGAACAGTGGTGGGATACCATCCGGCCCAGCTCCCTTGCTAGAATCGAGCCGTTTTAAATATTTGGACACGAGGTCAGCATCGATAAAAACTGATCCCATCGCACAAACCTGCTTAACTACAGAGTCATCGCAGGAAATCCCCAGAGGGTCAGCCGGTTCGTAGACAGAATGAAAGTAATCAGCAAATAAATCACAGACTGCCTGTCCACCCTCGGCTGTTACATCCTTAAGATTTAATACGCTAGGAATAGATGCTGATAGTTTTTTTGATTTAACATATGACCAGAATGCCTTGGGATCTTTGGCGATATTCTCTTCAGCATTATTAATAAAGTCTTCGTGACACTTTTTTGCCATTTTTTTCTGTCTGGTGCGTAGCCTTGAAAAAGTAATGTAATCGGAAGGGTTCTTGTAGGTTGTATATAGTCTGTGAAATTTCTGCTTTTCACGAATAAGTTTTATTAATGATGAGCTATACCACGGGGGGTAGGAATATTTACCAGTACGCCTCAATGGAACCTTATCAGCGATCAAATTATTAATAATATTGTAAAAATGCGATACTGCAGGATTGACGGAATCGGTAAGGTTAAGTGCGTTCCAATCTTCTTGTGCCAGGCTATCTCTTATGTCATCATAATTAGCCTTGTGGAATGAGGGCCGTTTAATTGAGTTTTCCTTTATGACCGGGGGTTCAACGAACTCAGCAGTGATAATGATGGATTTATGATGAGCATCCTCAGGAACCAACGGATCGTTCGCGGGAGCTACGCGTACCAAAAAATTACAGAGAACGAGATCAAGAATTCTTCCTAATGTATTTTGAATACCATTATATTGGTGGAGGTTACAGTAATTAATATTGTCGATAAATGTTGAGCTTATTGTAGAAGTGTAGTTGCTAGGAATCAGGTTAACCTCACCCACAGGAAGAGTCCAGGTAATATCGGGTAGGTTAAAGTCTCCCATGATAAGAAACTTGCCGTCTGGTTGATTCAAAAGCTTAATACCTAGATCATTCGAGAAGGCGGTGATTCGAGCATTGAAGTTGAAACTTTTTGACAGGTATGTACAACAGAGATGAACGTTAGTGAATCCAGTTGCACGTGGGATGCGAAGAGTAACCCATATGTCCTCATCCGTAGAACACCATGAGTAATTACAAATTGCATTGAGTTCCTTTTTGACAGCCAGGAGCACACCACCACCCATGGTTACACCTTCGATACTTCTGTCGCGTCGGAATACGTTGTATCTTGAGTCAAAAAGCTCACCATCTGAAATAGTATCTGTAAGCCAAGTCTCTGTTATGCCGATAACGTCATAATCACCGCTCGTAACACTACGAAGAAATGTGTCAGTTTTAGTCCTCAGACCGCGTACGTTCTGATGAAAAATACTTAAAGGCAGTGACTCTTTTTCAGTTGAGTGTCAATAACAGAGAATGCGTGAATAGAATGTGAGGTACAATATAGTATTATCTGCAGAAAATAAAATAATAGTAATATCTCTAAGTAATTGTTCGTTACGAAAAGGAGTGGATCCTATAGAAGCATAATACATTGTGAGTAACATGTGCACTTGGAAATGAACGCTTAATGAGCCATTCGCACATCAGTATTACAGAATTCCGAGTTAAATTATCGAGTGACATTTGAAATATGAAGTACATAATAATATGATGTGTACAGAAAGTGAGAACATCTTGCAGTTGACAGGAGTTGTGAACATGATGATATAATAAGGTAATGTTGTGAGAGTATAATAAATATAATAGTAATGCAGTTGCAACATGAGAGGGAGGGTAGCGGGCGTGTGGAGGGAGAGGAAGGGTAGCGGGCGTGTGGAGGGGGAGGGAGGATAGCGGGCGTGTGGAGGGGGAGGGAGGATAGCGGGCGTGTGGAGGGAGAGGGAGAGGGAAGAGTAAACAATAGTAATAGAATGAGCAGTATTTTCTTATGAAATTTTCTGGAGGTCGTCTTCCCTCCTGACTAAAAAAGCTGGTGAATTATCGTTTTTTCTCACTAAGATCTTACAGTCCTTTACCCATACAAATCTGTAGCCTGCTTCCCGTGCCTTGCTTTTAACTTTGGAGAGCAGAATCTTATTGTTGATTGTTAAGTGGTTGTTAACATAAATTATTGCTTCTGGTCCGGAATATTTCAGGTCGGTACTGGTGATCTTCCTGGCCTTCTTAGATAGTGCAAGAAATTCCTCCTTTCTCCGTTTGCTTGCAAAACGGATGATTATCGGCTTAACCTGGGCGGACTTGGTAGCCACTCGCGTCACTGTGTCCACATCTTCTGGTTGTAGTTCAAAGCCAATCTGTTCGCCTATTTTCTTGGCTATGCAGAGTAAGTTTTCTCCCTTCGTCATTGGCACGTTCTTGATTTCTAGGTTTTTCACACGGGAGAGCTGATCGCGCTCGTCCAGTTCGTATCTGAAGATTTCCATGTTCTTCTTGATGGATGCAACCTCCGAAACTAACTTTTCGACAGTCTCCAGTCTCTTCTCAACCGCCTCCACCCTTTTTTCCGTATCGGACATAGCTGCTAGAGCAAACTCGAGGCTCTTCTTTATGTCAGATATCTCTCCCCACATGGGCTTGATGCGAGTGAGCTCGACATCGATTTTGTTGAGCTTCTCCATTATTTCGGCTAGAGAACTAGCCGGTACCGTTTGTGAGGACGCTGCTGGAGTTACAATTGGAGACCCACTGCGGGCTGCATTACGCGTACACGGCTTCATAATGTTGTTATAGTCGGTTCACTTATGTTGACTGGTCCAAATTGTGTTTATTTTATACACAGATAAACACTGGATATTACAGCAACTGTCACTTGATCGAAAATAGTGTTGATAAGTGATAACAATAACAATAATTAATAACAATATTGCATACTTCAATCCACTGTCTCGAATGTGTCGTCTGTACAACACAGTTGAATGCGACTGAAATACTGCAACTGCGACTTTCGGTCATATTTTTATAGCGCCCTTGTGGTGATATTGTCATAAAAACTGCGTTGTACAGATGATTCAATTATTATTATTTGAGTGATGGATATATGTCTCTCATTGGCAGGACTATGCAATGTTATATGTATCTTATGATGTTCTGATATTGGCCACTGGCCACGAGGGCATCGTTTTCAATTCCATAATTTACGACTTGATATTCTGGGCTGCATCTTCTGCTACATTAATGCTCGGAAATACAAATGGCTCTGGAGAAATCTGACGTCGCGTCGGAGACAACATTGACCGTTAATTGCTCATTTGTTGGTATTTTCCATTCGGACACGTCCCTTTCGGCCAGGGCAGAATATACCCCCGCCCCTAGAGGTAAATGCACCTCAGTTTGTGTTCAGGTGTGCAGGTGGAAGCACGTGGTCGAGCGCGAAGCAATTAAGCGTTTTAGCAACCTTAACACGATTGCCAACTTTTTACGAGTTGATCGGGGAAATAAAAAAGTTTGATTGCCAGCATTTTACGAGTTTATCGGAAATTAAAATATAGACTACGTTTTTTTAAAATTATTTATTATTGTGAACAGTTTATAAATCCAGTGAACATCATTGTGAAACTAATTCGTACCGATTTTTCGATTAATTAAAAAATGGGTTGGAATGATCCCAGTGATAACATCGAAGCCAAAATGTTCGACGATAACACATTCCGATGCCTGGCTGAGGTAAATTATTTAACTTTTTACTATTTTTTACTTGACTCATTTCAATGGGTGTCGGAAAGAGACGGAAATATGCAGTTATTCTTCGTCACTTACAGTGGGTTGCCATATTAATAGGGACAGTTCCAATATTTCCTGATTTTTATGTTTAAGTTGTCTCTACTTCTAAATAACTTGGATATGATGGCCATTCCTTCGTTATTTTTGTTGCTGGTATCACCACTGATACTTTTAAGAAGTGGCAACACTCGCAAAGTGCCACATCCCTCGAAAATTTAAGGTTTTCTCCATGTGGCCAGCATTTTTGTGAAAATTCGTAATTGAAGTTTTGGTAAATAAATATACATAATAATTATATTTAAGAGTTTTAACAGTTTAGCTGTACAAAAATGTAAGTAATTATTAATTATCTATTAATTTTGTAATTTTATTTTTAATATCTTATTTCAGTGAATAGTTTTTCCATATTGAGTGAATGTTCTGTTTTTTCAGTATTGCTAGGTCTTCAGACACGTCCCCAAGAAAATGTGCGGAAGTGAAGACACTATTGTTAAACACTCAACATTCCCAAAGGGAAATAGCAACCATTACAGGTATTTTAAAGTCTGTGGTTAACAGGATAAATTATAAAATCAATCAAAACCTGCCCCTTGAATTGAATCACAATGGGAAATGTGGCAGAAAACGAATCACTACACCTCGTACTGACCGCAAAATCAAAGACGTCTGTCTCCAAAACCGCAAAAAGAGTGTGGCTCGTCTGACCTTGATGATCAACGAATATGATATCGAAGTCTCCCAAAGGAGAGTCCAGAGGAGATTGGCTGAGGAGAACCTCATTGGCCATCGGCCAGCTAAAAAACTTCGCCTCACAGTAGATATGAGGAAAAAACTACTGGAATGGGCCAACGCACACCAAAACATGACTATAGAGAACTGGAATATTGTAATTAACAATTTCGTGGTTATCAAACTTTAAAAAAAATTCACTAGTTTGATTATGGCCTTTTTTTAGGTGTGCTTCTCTGACGAGGCCATATTCCAAATTTTGTTGGATAAATCATCGTTCGTCCGACGACGCCCAGGAGAGAAATTTCATCCGGACTGCCTTGTAGAGACGATCAAACACCCTACCAGTATCATGGTGTGGTCAGTCATCTCTTCCAAAGGGATGGGGCGCCTCCACATCGTGCAAGGGACTATGAGGCAGGATCAGTAAGACAAATACTGGAAAATCGATTACTGCCTCAAGTCGGAGAATGGTTCCCTGGTGGCCAGGAATACGTTTATATGCACAACTTCGCACCCTGTCATAAAGCCAGGACTGTCACTGCATTCCTGGCTGAAAAAAAATGTTCCGGTTTTACCTTTGCCGGGGAATTCCCCTAACATGAACCCTTTTGAAAACCTGTAGGAGCTCACCAAGAGGGAGATTGCCAAGGAGGTGGTCACAACGTAGCAGCAGCTCATCGAAACCCTCACCCGGGTGTGGCATCATTCTCCTGAACTAAAGATTACTGCAAAATTGTGCATTGATAGTATACCACGGCGTGTACAAGCTGTTATTGCGGCTAAAGGCGAAATTACGAAATATTAACTTTTTGTTCGATAATGTTTAAAAATAATAAAAAAATAAAATAATCGCAGATTAAGGACAAATACGGTGTATATAATTTTCAAAATTCAATGTCCTTGTTAATAAATAATAATAACCGCACCTAAAATTATAAATATCTTTGTTTTATGAACACAAAGTGTGAAAAACATTTTTTCCATAGGTGTCCCTATTAATATGGCAACCCACTGTATCTCTCGTCTCGCCAGTTTCTCCCGTTTTATGACTCTTATGATAATATCCTTACAAGCACAGTTGACGTTATTATTACGTTTGCAAATTATTCTCATAATGTGACTTCATCACAAATTATATTTATCTGGTTATTTCCGAAATAGGTGAGAACAAAATTTACCTACAACTTTTTATAGATTGAGGTTTTTTTAATACATTCGGTAAAATTGAACACTTTACTTGCATTTTAAAAATATTTTAATAGACCAGCGCCGTTATAAGTATATATGTACGTATTATAATAATATGAATACTAATGTGTCAGCTTGCGCACAGTATCAAACTCATATTGTAACACTGTTCTTGTATTATTAAAAAAACGTCTCGGTTATAAGTATCTATGTACATATTAAAATATTATGCATACTAATGAGTCAGCTTGCACACAATATCAAACTCATATTTTTAACAGTGTTGTTATATTTTTTTATAGCACGTATTTGCCACATTAATGATTTAATAGTTAGGTTAGGTTTACCTAGTTTACCCTTACCTAGTAGTAATTACGTGAGTTTGAGAGAATGAGAGCGCGAATGCTTGTGCGCATGGTTTTAATAAAGGCGCCATTGCTATTCTGTGGTTACGGGTGACAGTCGGGTGTATGTAAAGGGCTAATTACAGATATATATAACGTACGTTATGAATCGGAGCTGGAATTCTTAATTACTTACCCTAATATATAAAGGATACCACAATTAATCACCATAGTTTAATTGGTTAATCTGATGTTCCTCTAAGATCAATGTTGTTTATATTTTACTGGCTAAATACCCCGGCAGAAATCTTCTTCTTGTTTTGAAGGTCAAGTGTGCAAAATTTCATCAACCTCAGAATTACATTTTTAAACAAATCATATCCACGAAATTTCAATAATATATAGTTTGTATATTATGCTGTCCGTACATACTAATCATGAATTTATGGACATCATTGTTGCCTTCCAAGCAGTTGACCGAGTTCAATTATTGGCCATGGCATTTAAAAAAATATGTATTTTATCTTTTACTTTAAAAGTTGTGTTTAACTTTATATGGCGTGATTTTTCACGGATCTAGGAATTCAATCGAAAAACAACAAAATACCAACAACTTGTTTGTGGAGAATTTGATTACAAAAAATAAATCAGCACTTGGTCTGGCTCTAAATAATTAGTTTATTTATCCGTCGACTGTTGAATAGTATTATTATTATTATTATGAAATTGCCAACACAGCGGTCGTACGTGATATTGTCAAATATGTTTACCTGCGTTTCTGCGCTTGCAATTTAAAAGTCCTTCACCCTTTATCCCTGGGAGGTTTATAACCTGCAACGGGACCTCGCTACAAGACAAAGCGGCACCTTTCCTAAATTACTCCGGGAATTTGAATTTGTGGGGATACCTGGCTGTATTATCCTGTCCATGTGTATCAGAAGGCTCGTTGGCTTTGTTGACTTATCCTCTTACCATTAATGTTGAAACGGTGAAATAATATCGTTATCTACCCCCTTTATTGGAGTTTAGTATTGTTTCAGAAAAGTTCATTATGTTGTTTTGAAAATCGGTATATAAAGTTATTATAATTTTATAACCATCATGCACAAAGTTTTATAAACTTATTCATCTCGATCCGTTGGGTGCAACGGTCAAAAATTTAAATGTTTTGAGCCACACATCCTTAATTCATCCGTATAAAATAATAAATATCACACACTCTTTGCTTCATCCACATTCAAACATCAAATCATAAATAAAAAAAGTAGGCACACACTTCTTCCTTCATCCACATTTAAACGTCAAATTATAAATATAAAAGTAGGCACACACTTTTTCCTTCATCCACATTTAAACGTCAAATTATAAATATAAAAGTAGGCACACACTTCTTCCTTCATCCACATTTAAACGTCAAATTATAAATATAAAAGTATGCACACACTTCTTCCTTCAACCACATTTAAACGTCAAATTATAAATATAAAAGTAGGCACACACTTCTTCCTTCATCCACATTTAAACGTCAAATCATAAATATAAAAGTAGGCACACACTTCTTCCTTCATCCACATTTAAACGTCAAATCATAAATATAAAAGTAGGCACACACTTCTTCCTTCATCCACATTTAAACGTTAAATCATAAATATAAAAGTAGGCACACACTTCTTCCTTCATCCACATTTAAACGTCAAATCATAAATATAAAAGTAGGCACACACTTCTTCCTTCATCCACATTTAAACGTCAAATCATAAATATAAAAGTAGGCACATTCTTCTTTCTTCATCCACATTTAAACGTTAAATCATAAATATAAAAGTAGGCACACACTTCTTCCTTCATCCACATTTAAACGTCAAATCATAAATATAAAAGTAGGCACACACTTCTTCCTTCATCCACATTTAAACGTCAAATCATAAATATAAAAGTAGGCACACACTTCTTCCTTCATCCACATTTAAACGTCAAATCATAAATATAAAAGTAGGCACACACTTCTTCCTTCATCCACATTTAAACGTCAAATTATAAATATAAAAGTATGCACACACTTCTTCCTTCATCCACATTTAAACGTTAAATCATAAATATAAAATTAGGCACACACTTCTTCCTTCATCCACATTTAAACGTCAAATCATAAATATAAAAGTAGGCACACACTTCTTCCTTCATCCACATTTAAACGTTAAATCATAAATATAAAAGTAGGCACACACTTCTTCCTTCATCCACATTTAAACGTCAAATCATAAATATAAAAGTAGGCACACACTTCTTCCTTCATCCACATTTAAACGTCAAATCATAAATATAAAAGTAGGCACACACTTCTTCCTTCATCCACATTTAAACGTTAAATCATAAATATAAAAGTAGGCACACACTTCTTCCTTCATCCACATTTAAACGTCAAATCATAAATATAAAAGTAGGCACACGCTCCTCGCTTTATCCACAATCAAATATCAAATAATCAATGTAAAGTGGGCACACACTTCTTGCAAATTCAAAGGTCAAATCATAAATATAAAAATAAATGCACACTCCCGTTGCTTCATCCACATTCAAACATTATATCAGACATAATTTTTTAACAATTAGTAGCCCAATGGGCTAAAAGCTAGTTATAAAATAATTCTTTTCATTGTAAATATGTATTTGTATTCGAAAAATAATGAATAAACTATGTACAAAAGGAACTAGGCATCCGTTACTTAACGGTTACACCAAAACTAAACGCCGAAAACCACATTAATTTCACTAATAATTATTATTAGTATTATGTACTGAAATACCGGCCCTACGAGGATTAACTCTTGCAACACGGTATCACTTCTACATACACATACACACAATTCTCCACCATTCTCATCTGCCCTGATAAAGTACACTGTAACGCTAACAGAAACGTTGGCTAAATAATAACGAAGCTCTTAATGTGACATAATCACCCAAAAATTAACCACGATAAATTCAAAAGGGCCTCGCTAATAAACGTGTTTTAAATTTTATACATCTGATAGATAAATAAATCAATTGTTGTTTTAAATTTAAAACACGTTTATTAGTAAGGGGTAAGAATTTATAACGGGAAATTATTTATTGTTCTTGTACCTCCAAGTAGGTAATTACAAATTAGTCTGTGTTTGTTTGTTTGCTTACATTCTACTTAAATTGTTTTATTGTATTTTGAAATATTACGCATTAGAAATCAGGGGACAGTAAAATGACGCTCTGTTATCTACCTGATAAATATAATTTATTAGAAACTTATAAATAAACATGCACATTACATTAAGTCACAGTTTGACAAACATAATTCTATAGGCGGCCAAATGAGAAACTAACGAACGATCGAACTGTTTTTAATTTTTTATGTCCATAAAATCTACATCTGTGACGCCACCAAATTTAAGCATTTCTTATAACATTTGATTTTACCAAATATTTATAAAAGTTAATTTTCTTCTTAACATCACTTTCCAATATCAATGTTATTAAAAGTGAAACCTGAGGATTGCAACAATAACATTTGGCTGTCATCAGTTGTTTTGTTTTGCTCTATCTAAAATTAATTTTTTACCATTCTTTTTTGTTTTCTGGCAAAAAAAAGTGTAGTGTGTTGTGCCTTGAGGTTTCTTCTCCCTCCTGATCTTCCAGGAGTCACTTTTCGCTGCTGATTTCCAGATATTTATAAACTTTTTTACTTCTGTCATTTTTCATACTATTATTGTAGTTGTTTACTGTTGTGAATAATGGAGGAAGATTTCCCTCCTGGACCCCCTACAAAGCCCCCAGATCCCGCTCCAGACCCCCCAGACGTGGAAAATGTAGAAATTTCTGACAGTGATTCTGTCATCTTGACTTCTACCAAAAAAAGGAAATTTACTCCTTCTTCCCCAATAAAACTTGACTCGCCTTCGACTTCACTGTCCCCACCAGCACTTTCTCAACTTCCTCCAACAAACTTTTATTCTCCTCATTCCCGTGGCCCATTCATAGCATACGCCCAAAAAACTGAGCAAGGAAAAACCATCCACCCTCTTGAATTTGGCAAATTCCTATCAAATAGCAAGAATCTTTCAATCAAACCTGGAGGTGTAAAAGCCGAGGGTCGCTTCCGAATCTCCGTCGAATTCCTCTCAGGGCCAGCTGCCAACAGTTTCATCAAAAATATCTTCATTTCATCTAATTCAAAGTTCAAGGCATATATCCCTACTTTCAATGTCACTCGCATGGGCCTGGTCAGAGGTATCTCGACCGATCTGTCCATCGAAGAAATTCTGTCTTCACTTTCAACCCCCCAACACATTGGCAATCCCATAAAAGCCAGGAGGCTAAATTACAAGGACTCCTCTGAGGGTATAATTACCTGGAAGCCCTCCCAATCTGTTGTTATCACCTTTGAAGGTCAATCTCTTCCCTCCCATATATATTTATTCTTCAACTCATTACCAGTTGAAATGTATACATATCCCACCACTCAATGTTTCAATTGCTGCCGTTTTGGTCATACCAAAGCTGCATGCAGATCTCAACCCAGATGTTTTAAATGTGGAGAAAACCACGCAGCTGACCAATGTCCTTCTTCCTCCTCACCTAAATGTTTTAACTGCTCAGGCTCACATACAGCTATCAACACATCTTGCCCAGAACAATCTCGCCAAAAAAATATTAAAATTTCAATGGCCTCTCAGAACTTGTCTTTTCTGCAGGCTTCTAAATTATTCCCGCCTGTCAAAAAATCATTTGCTGAGGCTTTATCCAGCAACTCCTCATCCAACCCTCTTCCCTCCACTACAACAACTTCTTCTCGTTCAACTAAATTCACATACAAAAACGCTATCTCTAAACCGGCTCCTGGATACGATCAGCAACAACACAACTCACTGCTCTTAAATCCCAATGGTTCACCTCTTTCAAATGCCACAAATGGGTGTGCAAATAATTATAATCCATCCTCAATGAACTCTCTTAAACTTTCTGAAAAACTCTCCCAAGACAATTCTTCATTTATCCAAACTCTTATTATGCTTCTAATTGACCTTATTTCTTCTCAAAGTAATCTACCGTCCAACGCTGCTACTATTATTTCCACATTAAAATCATTTATTCAAAATGGCTCTTCAGGATGTCAGAATACTTCAGTGGAATAGCCGAAGTGCTATTTCTAACAAATCTGATCTCCTTAACCTATTAAATTCCAACTTGATTTCTTTGGCTGCTATCTCGGAGACTTGGTTTACTCCATCCACCCACTTTAATGTGGGAGGGTATTCCTGTCTCCGCGACGATCGCCCGGAAGGTTCGGGCGGCGGTGCTGCCCTTTTTATTAAAAAATCCATATCATTTTCCCCAATAAATAATATCAAACCCCCCAATGCTGACTTCCAAATGGTTGCAGCTAAAATAAAGGACACATCCTTTATTTCAGTCTATCTTCCCCCAACAGCCCACTTCAATAAACAAACTTGGTTGCAAATTGTAAGTCAACTAAGCCCTCCTTTCTTTATATTAGGCGATTTTAATGCCCATTCCCCCGTCTGGGGTTCTGCTTTCTCCGACCGAGATGGTCGAAGTGTGATGGATTTCCTAGATCAATCCAACCTTTTCCTTTTGAATGACGGATCTCCTACTAGGATCTCACGCCCCAGCACAAACCCCAGTGCAGTGGATCTCTCGATATGTTCTACTAGTCTGGCTTCTCTCTCCTCGTGGGTGGTGTCCCCCGACCCTTGCTCCAGTGATCATTTCCCGATCATCATTACTTATCAAACTTCTTTCCAATCGGACAAGTCTCATATTTCGACAAAGATTAAAACGAAACACACCAAATGGGATGAATTTAACTCTCATATGGACAAGTTCCTACTAAATTCACCCGCCACCGATATATTTTCCGTCAAAGATGATTATAATAACTTCAAATCAATGCTCATAACTGCAATAAATAAATCAAATCCTCCCCCTAAAACTAAATCTCTCAAAAAACTCCCTCCAACTCCCTGGTGGGATGAGGAATGTTCCAAAGTAGTAAGAATTCGGAAAGCTAAATCTCTTTCCTATCGTTACAATATGACTATGGAGAACTATCTTATATACAAAAACGCTGAATCCAATGCCAAAAGGGTATTGAGGTCAAAAAAAAGATCCGGGTGGTACAACTTCTGTAGTTCAGTATCTCCGAACACTCCAATTTCGGAAGTTTGGTCTATGATCCGAAGATTTCGTTCCTCCTTCAGTTCACCATCTCCTCGAGCGTCCCATTCTAAATGGATAGATGAATTCTTGGACAAAATTGCCCCCCCTTCTGTTCCTAACTTAGATGAAATAACGCCCATCTATAATACTCCCATGTCTAATCATTGGCTAGACTCTCCATTCACCTTAATTGAGCTAAAAAATTGTTTATCAACAGTCAAGGACTCATCTCCAGGCAGAGATGGTATACCTTACAGCATAATCAAAAATAGTAATGATAATGTTCTAAACCACTTCTTAAGCATCTTAAATAAAATCTTCCAGACTGGTATAATGCCTGATGACTGGAGTTCTCAAATAATCATCCCTATTTTAAAAACAAACAAATCTCCAAATTTTGGATCCAACTACAGGCCAATCGCTCTTTCATCCACCCTCAGTAAACTTTATGAAAAATTAATTAAAAACCGATTAGAATTTTTTGTCGAGAGTAAACAGCTTCTCTCTCCATCTCAATTTGGATTTAGGAAAAAAAAATCCACTCAGGATAACCTTGCCATCATCAGCACTGATATTAATTTATCAATTTCTAAACAGGAAGTTTGTCTTGCCGTCTTTATAGATATAGAAGGCGCCTTTGACAATGTTTCCATCCCAATCCTGAAAAAAAAACTTCTAGGCCTTGGCCTTCCCCCCATGTTTGTCCAATCAATTATTAATCTATTTCTAGATAGAAAAATTTTCATTGAACTTCCAGATATTTCTCCTCAAAGTAGGTCTATTTGGAAGGGTTTACCACAAGGCGATGTATTGTCCCCCTTACTGTATAATATATACACATATGATATGCATGTCACTATTCCCCCACAAATAAAAATTATCGAGTTCGCAGATGACATAGCTTTCTTCTTATCATCCAAAATCATCCCTCTTGCCGTCAAATATCTTAACGAAGCCATGAATGCCCTTTGCACATGGCTCACGTTAAATGGTCTTGAACTTTCAATCCAAAAGACTCAGTGTGTCACCTTCTCAAACCGCCATAAAAACCCCCCCGTTCAAATTTTATTTAAAAATTCTCCAATCTCCAACGCTTCTGAAGTAAAATTTTTGGGAGTAACATTTGATAGGAAACTTAAATGGTCTTCCCATATTAATAATTTAGTTACTAAATGCGAAAAAAATTTAAATATCATCAGATCATTATCTGGCGTTTGGTGGGGAGCTCACCCTACTTGCATTAAGTTGCTTTACAATGCACTTATTCGAAGCCATCTCGACTATGCCTGCCCACTTTTTAGTACTGCCTCAAAAAATGTACTTAATAAATTAGACAAAATTCAATCTAAATCTTTGCGAATAATAACTGGAGCGATGCAATCGTCACCCATCAATTCCCTTCAAGTAGAATGTTCTGATCCTCCTCTTTATTTAAGGCGTCAACTATTTGCTGACAAATTTGTTCTTAAATGTTTAAATTCTAAATGTCATCAGGTTATCCCCAGCGTCTCGTTGTTCATTGACTCAAACCATTCATCTACAATCAGAGCTTCAACTAAACCTATTCCTGACATCTGTAAAAATTTTAAGTCTCTCTCAGAGCTCCACATCATCCAAAATGATCTACTTCCCTTATACAAACTAAAATATAGTCACGTCACCCTATCCCCAACAATATTAGAAGGGATTGGAATCTTTAAAAGTCATTCCAATCTCCCGGCCCGAACTGTCAATAATATGTTCAATGACATTATTTTATCTAAATGGCCCAACTTTTCTCTTTTATTTACTGATGGATCCAAATCTCCCGACTCTCCTAACTGTGGTATAGGTATTAACGTTTACCACAATAATTCTAATGATAGAATATTTCATTCAATTTCAAATCAATTTTCAATATTTTCAGCTGAGTGCATTGCAATAATAGAATCTCTCAAATATATAATCAAAAATAATTTTGAACATTCCCTCGTTCTCTCTGACTCTCTCAGTTCCCTCCAAAAACTTAAATCCAGTCCTCTTCTTCATCCTGATGATCATTTTGTATGCCTTATTCGAGAGATGATAGCATCCATTCAAAGCTCTGGTAAATCTGTAACTCTGATTTGGATTCCTGGACATGTTGGTATCATGGGTAATGATATTGCGGATGCCTTGGCAAAACAAGGAGCGTCCAACCCTGTTGTTACCCTCGTAAACCACATTCCCTTATCTGACATTTTTTCCATCATCAAAGAAAGATCCCGCAATGTTTGGTCAGAGTATTGGCACATTGCTAGTCAATCCAAGGGAGCCTGCTATGCCTCAATACAAAGGACTATACCATCAAAACCGTGGTTTCAGCAATTCCCTCATTTTTCCAAAAAAGAAATTTCTTCACTCATTCGAATGAGGATCGGACATTGTTCCGTTCCTTCCCACCTTTTTAAAATTCACGTCCTTGACTCCCCAGATTGTACATTCTGTGGTCTAGAAGTGGGAACTTTAGATCACATATTTTTTGGTTGTCCCTCTCTAAACAAATATCCTCTCTTCTATCAAGCCTTAAATAAAATTGCCTCCCCTCCATTCAACATTTCATCTCTTTTAAGTCTGAACTCGACTCCAATTTTCATTATAATTTTGAAATTTGCCTATTTAAATAAAATTAATATTTAAATTCACCTTTCAATACACCTTTCTCAATAATTTTAAATGATGGCCAAGAACACCCTTGAAGGGTGAAAGCCAGAAATAATGGAAAAAAAAAAAAAAAAAGTGAAACCTATGACAGATAGACGAAGAAAATATTCAGTTGTTTTTTGTTGTTGTTGTTGTTGTTCTTAAATAATATTTAGACAGGTCTCTAATCGGAGGTTGGGGAAAATAGGTTTATTCCTTATACACCGTGTCCGGAAACTCGTATTACAAGCGGGAAACTGATGAATCTACATCACATTTAGAGTCGATTTTCTAGGATATTTTTTGTTTTGATTTAAGCTTTTGTTTTCCAGTAAATCGAATCCGAAGATGGGATCAAATTTTTAAAAATATCAACTGTTTAATGTATTTTAAATTGCATCCGGCTCCAAAATTTTTTTTACACTTTAGTGGTCAAAAATTGAAATGATGAGATCTTTAAAAAATATTTTTTGGGTCCTGGATGTGACTGAGGTAGATCACCATTTTCTCGCTTGTACTGCGAGTTTCTGGACACCGTGTATAAAGCCTCTTAATTGTAGGATTAATTATTTATTTCCTTAATTCCTCTGTCTGCCTTATAAAGAAAAATAATACACATATGATTTGGGATTTTCACGAATTTTTTTAATGAAATTTGTACAGTTTTTGCGTTTTTTCTTCTCGCATGTCATTTTAACTATGATCTGTGAAACTTTGCAATATACATTTATTTGCTTATTTAAAAAAGGCTTAATACAATAAAATCATTTGCCGCTTAGCTCACTACGGAATTCCTGTCCCGAGATGTGCAGCTTTTGAATTAAAGAAATAAAAAAATAATACATACAAACTTAATATAATATTATAAATATAAACCTACAAAATTCTCATCAAAAATACAAAATTTCAGCCCGTTTGGTCCCATAGAGCCTGATAAAAGTGCTTCCAAAGTTCGAACAAAAGTCTGAAATTAGCGTCCATATTTCTTAAAATACAACTTTATGGAGATTTTGTGACTGAATTCGATTTGGACTACAATTCTCATCACCATTCCAAAATTTAAGCAAGTTCGGTCCCATAGAGCTTGATAAAAGTGTTTCCAAAGTTCTAACCCAATTCTGAAATGAGCGTCCTTAAATATCATGATTTTTCAAAAAATACAACTTTATGGAGATTTTGTGACTGAATTCTATTTGGACTACAATTCTCATCACAATTACAAAATTTGAGCCCGTTTGGTCCCATAGTGCCTGATAAAAGTGCTTCCAAATTTTGAACCCAAGTCTGAAATTAGCGTCCATATTTCTTAAAATACAACTTTATGGAGATTGTGATATTTTCGCCTTTTCGCCATTCTTTTATTTGTTTAAAACAATATGAGATTTTCTTCTCTCTTGGCTATGGCCGGTATTTAAAATTTTTTTCTATAAGCCTTTGCATATGTGTTCGCAGGGATGGAAAATTCCTCCCCTACAACACATAAGCCTCCATGAAAATTGGACCCTTTATTTCTTTGATATCTACAGAAAGCTACTTAAAGCTCTCTTGCACTACATATCTTTATAGTCAATCCAAGGGAGCCTGATATGCCTCAATACAAAGGACTATTCCATCAAAACCGTGGTTTCAGCAATTCCCTCATTTTTGCAAAAAATAAATTTCTTCACTCATTCGAATGAGGATCGGAAATTGTTCCGTTCCTTCCCATCTTTTTAAAATTCACGTCCTTGACTCCCCAGATTGTACATTCTGTGGTCTAGAAGTGGGAACTTTAGATCACATATTTTTTGGTTGTCCCTCTCTAAACAAATATCCTCTCTTCTATCAAGCCTTATCTAAAATTGCCTCCCCTCCATTCAACATCTCATTTCTTTTAAGTCTGAACTCGACTCCAATTTTCATTATAATTTTGAAATTTGCCCATTTAAATAAAATTAATATTTAAATTCACCTTTCATTTCTCAATAATTTTAAATGATGGCCAAGAACACCCTTGAAGGGTGAAAGCCAGAAATAATGTTAAAAAAAAAAAAAAAAGTATCTTCTCTCTTGTCTAGATATGTCTGCTGATTGCATAATGCAGGTAGCATCTACCAAATGAGAAGAAGAGTTTTTTTGTACCAATTTAAATAAAAGTTTTTTTTATTTTTTTATTTATTTATTTAATTTAAATTAACAATTTAATGTTATTATACTATAATTGTATAATATTTTATAATAATCTTTAATTGTTTTAATCTAATTGTTGTAATACTTATAAACAATAATTAAAATTATCATTAAAAATGTTTTATACAGTAGAAATATTTTTTTTAGAGACCCCAGTTCTGCAGCTGTTGACTTTAGCGGCGAACTTCAATGAATTAACAGTTTCCTGGTAACTTTCCTCTAACTGGGCAATGTTGACCAACATCAGCGTTTTAGAGTTGCCACCCAAACTGGGCATCAATAAATACGTCAGCTTGGAGTTCCTGTACGGGATGTAGCTCTGCTTGGCCTGTAGAGCCAGAATAACATTGGACAACTCGCACAGAGACTTGTTGATGGATTTGGTTTCGTCCATCCTCTGCGAAGTCTTGCCGCTTTCTGAGCCGGCTAAATCCACGAGGTTCAAGTTGCTCACGTATCTCTCCTTCTTTTGTTGGTGGTAAGCAGATATTTTAATCTTTGAGACGGCGTGAGACCGGGAACTGCGCTCGTTGCAGATGGTGGCCGCAGTTTGCCTGTTTCTCTGCGATGTCATCAAAAGCTTCATGAGCTCTGCGCAGGTAGTCACTGGTTCTTCCTTCAAATTAGTGACGTACACATCCAATCCTTTGCTGTCTGCCATCTTGATGCAGTGCTCTTTCTGTTTCTTGTTTGGATTTAGTAAGTCATAAATATTTTCATTGTAAATCTCCAAAAAGGAAGCGTGGATAGTAAATTCCCAGCCGACTTTGTTGAGATTGGGAAGGCTGGTAAAAATCATTTCGATGGCTCGAGGGATGATTCCCATCTTGTCGGGTTCACTGAGCCCCTCCATGGTGTACGTCTTGCCAGATCCAGTCTGGCCATACGCAAATATACACACATTGTATCCATCTAGTACCGACTGGATTAATCCTGACACCTCGGCAAAAACATCACTCTGGGGGGAGTTGAGGGGGAAGATTCCATCGAAAGTGAATTTTTGTTTCTGTTTCTTTAAGCCTCCGGAGATGCTGTTTGTCAGAGCCTTATCTATTTCCATAGTGCAGGAATCCAACACGTTCACACTCAACAGTTGCTTGTAGGACTCCCCGGATAGAGGAGGCCGGATTCTGCAGAAGATTCTGATATGTCCTTTGAGGTCTTGGATTTCGTTCCTGAATTTCTTTTGATTTTCATGCATTGACTCGATAGTTTTTTGTAAATCAATATTGTGTTGCGTAAGGTGGTCAATTTGTTTGCTATACTGTAAATTCTTCAATTCTAGAAGTTCTTTGGTTTTATTTGTAGCTGATAAGTCACTGGAGTAGTTAAGGATTAGTTTACTCTTCTCTCGAATGATCTCATCCTTTTCTTTTCCTTTTTGAGCTTCCGAATTATAAGCATCGGTGAATTTAGTGCATTCTATGCTCTTTTCGTCCAATTTCTTTTGAACACTTAAAAAATCGTCAGTTGGTACGTTTAACTTCTTATTCAACTCAAGATTGAGCTCTCTCATCGCACCGAGCTCCGTTGTAATGTGAGCCAAGTCAGAGCTCAGTTTGGATGTTTGATTAGTTAAATTCTGAACTTTGATGGAAAATTCGGAGGATGTTATTTTTTCTGACGCGTACATGTTACTGAGATCTTCAAACTGGCAATTGAGGTTTTTATGGCTCAATGTAAGATTTTCTAACTGACCGGTGGCTTGGGAACTTTTACTGAAAACAGAATCTAAGGATGATTTGAGGGTTTCAAGCTCATTCGAGCACTCCTCGAATTGATCTTTTAACTCTGAATTTTCAAATTTTACCACTTTGTGTTTTTCCAACAAATCATTATACTTAGCTTTGAAATCGTACGGTGCAATTTTAGCTGGCGGATTAGCGGGAAGCGCTTTGGGAGCGGTTTTAAATTGTTTCTTGGGAGGGTTTAAACTTTCAGATGGAGCGACCCTTTTGTTGTTTGTATTTAACATCAACTTTGGCGTCATCTTCAGCATGTCCGGTTTTCCAATGGTGGCGGGGATTTTGATTTCCTTGTTGATTTCATGCAACGGCACCTTTTTCGCACTGTCAGGAGGGGTCATCTTGGAGCTCGGACATACGAATTTCGGAACCTCCAACATCGATAGAGGAGGTTGACCAAGAGTTGGCAACTTCGATACCGAAATTGGCTTGGCAAATGATCTTGGTATTTTACTCATTTTCTGTAACAGAAGAATAAAACTTACTAGAATAAGTTCTGAAGATAGATAAATACTTTTGTGCTGAAATACAAACATACAAACACGAACAATACTTCACTAAGGAATTAATTCACTTGATAAATTGTAAAAAAGAATTTCATAAAATCTATAAAGAACATAGATCTGTACCTAATTATATTAAATTTTAAAGTGTCAGGAAAGCTTGTAAAAATTTGTCTAAAAATTGTTATAAAAATTATATAATGGAAGTGGAAAATACTATAAATCATGATGTTAAACATTTCTGGAAACACGTAAAGTCTATGAAAAAAAATGAAGTCGGGATCCCCGGAACTATGAATCATAAACAAAAGAGTTCTAGCAACATAAAAGAAATTGTTGACATGTTTGTCGATTTCTAAAGATGCGTTTTAACCTGACGTTTCAGATGAACAAATTCCGGAATTTAATTCTGATATAAACTTGCAATCATCAAATATTAATATTAACATCACCGACATTACAAATTACCTTAAAACACTTGAACCAAAATTAAGTTCCGGGCCGGATCAAATACCACCCATCTTGATTGAAAACTGTGCAGACAGCTTATATATTCCGTTGTTCATATTATTTAATTAAGTCTCTGTCAACGGGAATTTTCCCAAAACTTCGGAATAAAAGTTACTTAGCTCCAATATTTAAATGCGGAGATAAATATGCAATTGAAAATTATCGTACAATTTGTATCCAATCATCGTTACCCAAGATTTTTGAAAAATTAATTCTTCTAGAGATAAACCCCAGCGTGAAATCCATCATTACAACTTGCCAACATGGTTTTGTTTCAAACAGATCAACCTAAACCAATCTATCCCTTTACGAAAATTATATAACAAATGCACTTGCTAATAGACAACAAGTCGATTCTATATACATATACTGATTTCAGCTAGGGTTGCCATCCGTCCGGGTTTCCCCGGATTTGTCCTAGTTTAGAAGGCGTCCGGGGAGCGTCCGGGCGGGGTTTCATTTGTAGTCCGGGTTTGTCAATGGTTCGCCAACGTGGAGAGAATATTCTCATTGATTTCACAACAATGGACAAAAGAAAGAAATTTACTAAACTTAGAAACAATCTCGTCAGTAATTAAAATTAAATTCAATTTCCAAGAATACAGCTGCATTGATTTTTACAAATTCCTTTTAAAAAGGGAAGATATTCTAAAAGCTCTCGGAAAGATAAATACAAAAAGACAAGAGGCTGAGGAAAAATCTTTAATAGCTATATAATCAAATAATGTACTTACAAGTGCTATAATTTCTATTCATTTTTGTAGTTAAAGTAATGATTGTTTTTATTACGTAAAAAAAATGTAGAATTTTAATTTTAATTTTTTATTATTTCATAGATTTCTTGAAATTACAATTGTTATGTTTTTTTACAACCATACTAGGCTAATGCCCGTGTTAAGGTAATATGGCTGTTGATTAAAATTTAAGGTGATATAAATGAGAATAGTTTTGGATATTATATGTTTTAAAAATTAATAATGTAACTTACATTCCAGTAAGTCTAAACTTTAAAAAGGGTCAGTTTTTTGCTTAAGATTTAAGAAGACTGAATTTAGTTCATATTATGTTAAGAGGTATTTTGTTGTGTAAATGGCTGCTGATACAAATTTAAAGAAGATAATTATTATTCATTTAAAAGAGTTACCTCAAAAATTGTAAGACTGAATACTAAAATGGTCTCAGTATTTTTATGATTTTTGTTTAAAAATTTAATTGAATTTTGTTAAGTTTAATATTTTAATAAGGCTTAGTTTTCATAACAGTATATTAATAATTTTTGTTTTATTTTAAGAATGAAAAAATTCTAACTGATTATGAAAACAATGTGTAACAAACTGTAATAAGATTCTGTTTTGATAGGTACATTTAAAATGATGATAAAAGATGACAAAATTCAATTTTAAGGTCTGAAAATAAATGAAAAGGTGATTTATGACATTTTAAACTGTTTTTATTACACTGATTGTGTTTAAAAAATTCTGTTGACATGTCCGGGATATGGGCTCTAAAATCCGGGGTTTTCACGCCTCTTGTCCTGGTTGCCAAATTTTAGAGATGGTAACCCTAATTTCAGCAAGGGTTCGATAAGCTGGCGAAAATTGGCATAACCGGTAACGTACTATCCTGGTTTAAGAATTATCTGTCTCATCGAGAACTTACTGTCTGCATTAAAGTTCAACTGTCCTACACTTTTACAGCTACAAGCGGCGTGCCCCAGGGATCCATCCTTTTCAGCATATTTATAAATGACGTTACAAATGTATTTAAACGTGTCTTTATTTTGATGTTCGCAGATGATATGAAAATTTACCGAATTATTGACAATATTAATGACTGCTTATTATTACAATCAAATCTCATTAGCTTTTCTGATTGTATCCTAAATAAATTAACCCTTAATGTAAAAAAGTGTCAAGTCATGAAATTTTATAGGAAGAAAAGCCCATTGATTTTCACATACTGTATGAATAATCAAGTCTTAGTATCTGTACCCAAAATAAAAGACCTGGGGATAATATTTGACATCAAATTAACATTTATCTCCCACATTAACAATATAACCACTAAAGCGATGCAAATGTTGGGTTTCATAATTAAGAACTTCAAAAGATTTCAAAAATTTAAAAAACTTATTAATTTACTGTATTCATCCATTTTCAGAAGCCATTTAGAATTTAACTCAACCATTTGCAATCCATTTTACCTCTCCGCGGGACACACTCCCTCCCGCATTCAGTCGCACATGACAGCTGCCTTGGTAGACTATTTGCTAAAATGTACTTTCTTGTTAAAACTCTGTTCAATTGAACAATTTAATTTTAATTTTACTATTGGTACTCAAATTACAAGTTACTGTTGAAAATCTAAATTAAATCAACTTTAATTCGACTCCGTATCACATTCCGGGGCAGAGATATTGCGTTAAGTATTCCTCTGGCGTTCCCGACTTCTTCTACCATTCAAACAAACCAGTCTCTAAACATTCCTGGCACTAATAAGAACAAACATTGAAATTTTCAGCGATATCGGTCGACACCTTTTAGAGTTTTGCCAGTACAAACCAAAGAATTTGTATTATTTTTAGCGACTTTCGCAAACGATAGCAGTCGTTGAGGAATGCTATCATTTAGCTTAAGGCTAAAAGAACGAGAATCGCCCTCCTGGACCCATTTCATGGAAAATCAGTTCTTATTAGTGCCACTAGTGTTTAGAGAGTGGTTTGAATGGTAGAAGAAGTCGGAACGCTCAAGGAAGATATGGCGCAATCAACTGAAATAAATATGTGTGGAAAATGTGACGTACGTAATCAACAAAGAAAGGGGTGTGAGAATGAATGGCGTGGAAGTGAACGCCTGATTTGACATGGCACAATCAAGTGATACAAATACTTGAAAAGGAAAACTTTTTCATTTCTTTAAAATAATTTAAATTCCAGCTTTAAAATGCACCTAGTTTTCCTTTACACTAGAATTCATAAAACGAACATCACTGGGTATGCACATCAGCTAGTAAGATATAAAACTCACAGTGGCATCGGTGTTATTCCTGGGCATGTTTTCCTCAAAGCCGCGGCCCTGCTCGAAGCCTCCGCCCTGGATCATGTGGTCCTCCGGCCGGTTCAGCACTGCGGCCATGGTCACGGAGCGGTCTGCGTGGATCTCAAAGTTCTGGCCCTCAAACTGGTTGACGATGGGTACCGGAGGCAGGGATCGCTCCGCCACAACTGAACCAAACAACAAATATATTTTCATAGAAAGCTATTACTTTGTGATTTGTGGCAGAACCGCCTTGAGGTCCTTATACGGATTGTTCTCCTTATTCGTGTCCTGCTGGGGATGCTGGCTAGTCGGTGGCGAAGTAAGGTGAACATCGTGGAGGCAATAGAGAACCGTTGCATAAGTTGCCTGTATGCGTTGTTGTAGCACACCCTCAGCTTGTCCCATTGCGCTACTGGATATTGTGTCCACAGTTCCCACGTGTATAGGGCAGTGCAGTATGTCTTAAAGAGCCTAACATCTTGGCTGCAGTGGCAGATATCTTCTTACGTATTTATTTATTTAACTACAAAACACAGATACAGACAGTCATTTATAAAACAATAACTTGAGAATTTGCCTGCATCCTAACTATTTCTCACGGATTGACTTGATATTTTAAATTTCCGTGTGAGAGAGCATAGGTTCGTATACAGTATTGAGATATTGACTATGTAATTATTTACATGTTTTTTGGAATTTTTATAATTTTAGGGCATCCTTTGATGTATTTGATTGTCAATTCCTTCTCCCCCTTTTCTGTTCTTTGATGCAGCTCATTCCTTAAATCAATTAAATGCTGCCGTTGCATCGGAGTAATTATCTTGATATTTTTGGGATATTATCACGGACACTGTAACACTGTCGATATGTTGGAAGGAGGAAGCGGCTAAATACTGACCTTGATTTAGAGTCACTGTCTTCTTGACCGAGGGCAATTTCTTCAGCTCCTCCAGCATCTTCTCGGCGGCCCGCTTCTTCGAAGTCTTCTTGCTGTAACCTTCGCCTTTCGTTACATGTTCTGCCACAGTGCACGTCGTTATAAAAAGCTGAAAACAATAACAATGTTTAGTGCCTAGTGCAAATATGTATTGTAATCTTTTGGTGTGTTTAGTGCCTAATGCAAATATGTGTTGTAATCAGGGATGTGCTTTATTTCAAATAAATCCATTTCAAATGGAAATGCAAAATGCAAAATGGGTATTTTCCATTTTGCATTTTAAATGCTTTTCTCAATGCATTTTCCATTTTAAATGCTTTTTTGCAACATTCTTCCTGTTATCTCCACTCGTCTTTTTATCATAGGCCCCGTATATCAGTCGGTCCTCAACCTCGCTATGAGAGATAATTTACGTCTGTCAAGTTGCTACCTGGTAGGAGCCCTGGTAATTAAGTGATACCATTAAAAAAATACAGATTCAAATAGTGAACACGGGGCCATGACGCTGTAATATTAAATTTTAGACAGCGGTTTCTATTTTTTTACGTTGCCAACATTAGTCCCGCGCAAATTTTTTGTGTTTTCAATGGTTTCATCATCTGTGGTCGTGGTATTTTTGGATTTACAATCATGTAAGTACTGTAATTTATTTATTATTATATCTCACATCTAACTATCTACCTATGCACGCTTCCTAAAGAAAATCAATATATTATGTTAGAATTGTAGAATGCTATGTTAGTATATTCAGTAGTTTAAGAATATACAAGTGAAGATGGATTTAGATGGATAATTTGTATAGCATTGCTTATCTTATTTCATTATATAAATATATGTACGAACTGCATTTTAACCAAATATTTTTTTTCCTTCAGGGATGTGAGAGATATCACAATACATTACCACAAAAATGAAGTATTTCCTTCAAAGATGTTAAGTACCATCATTGGCAGCATTGAGAATGGAAATGTTTCTGCCACTTACTCAACTTGTTTAAAGGTTTTAAAATGAAGCATGGTCGCTACTACAAGTACAATTTGCGCTACAGTGTCGTATCCATTTTAAAATGAAGTGGACACCTAAAGAACAGAAGGACAGAGTACGTTCAGTGTTTTTATACAAATAAGGAAATTAAAAGAAAGTACCAAAAAATGATATGTAAATCCACAAAGTGGAACTAATAGTCTTGTACAGAATGAATCTTATTTTTTAAGATAATGAAGATTCATCTGATTCTTCCGCAGCAACAGCAGGAACTCCGGATTTAAAAGCCTTGCAATACCTTCAAGACAAATGAACCGATTTTGAAATGTTTCATGACTACTCTACTGTTAGGCACATGTACAACTTGTCTTCCGAGTTTAGCACCAGTTGAATGTCTCTTTTCAAATGGAGGTATAATCATGAGACTTCATAGAAGAAAAATGAGTGATGATGTTTTTGAGAAGCTCGTTCTTCTAAAATCTAATAATGGCTAAGACTACATAATACCTACATAATATAGAAAATATATTGGTTTTCTCAAAGTTGTATCATATTATCTGTGGGTTTTCTAGTGCGCCTTGCTTGGAGTTTTCTGTGACAATCTATGATCAAATAATGGGTGCGCACTAGAAAACAACATTTTATATTGTCTGATTGTCTCACTGTCCTGTATTTCTTTACTATTCACTGGTGGATGTCCCCTTATAGAGGGTTACAACACAAATGATGATGGCCTTAAGAAAAAATCACGTCCAGTACAGTGGCTGATCTGTCTTTTTCATTGCAACGAGCTGCAATGAAGGGATTAAGCTTTCGCATTTGTTTTGAAATAAGGTTGCCCTCTTTCAAGCGCGTGATATCATCATTAAAATGTACATGTTGAGTGCGTTTAACTACTGTCAAAAGTGAAGTGTGAATTTCGGCACGGTTTAATGGAAGATACAAACAACGAGATTCTTTATTCTGTAGGTTGTAGATGAATCTAAGACAGTAACCTAGAATGCGTTGGATCTTCCGAATCGAAGAAAATTTAACTAGTAATAGGTCCACCAGATTTTCGTCCTGTTGGACAAATAACGATCGAACTCGTTCCTCAGAGTGAAGTTCAATTTCGTCGACATTGCCATCGAAAGACGGCCAAGAATCGGAAGGCCCCGCCCACCATAACGTGTTATCGATCAGATCGGCTGGAGATTGACCACGAGAAGCGACATCCGCTGGATTATCTCCAGATGACACGTGATGCCAAGAAGTCCCTTCGAGGGTATCTTGAATGTGACTGACACGGTTAGCCATGAAAGTCTTCCAGCGACACGAAGGAGAACGTAACCAAGCAAGCACGATGGTTGAATCCGACCACGCAAAAGAATTGGAGATCGGAAGCAATGGTACGTATAAATCTTTGACATATTTTAATAGATCTGCTGGAAGAACTGTCGCACACAGTTCAAGGCGAGGCAACGAAATCTTTTTTGTAGGGGCGACTCGAGATTTGGCGCAAACCAAATATGTTTGGACTTTATCGTCAACATCCGTGATTCGCAAGTAAACTACCGCGCCATATCCAAGTTCCGAACTATCTGAGAAGCCATGAAGTTGACACGACTCCATGTGAGGGAATGACACCCATCGAGGGATTTTGAACGACTTTAAGAGCGGTAATTGTTTAGTATAACGATCCCATTGACGAACAATGTCAACAGGGGGGGTGTCATCCCACCCAACCTTTAGAACCCACAACTTTTGTACTAGGGATTTGGCGAAAAACGTCAAAGGGCATAGAAAACCGAGGGCGTCAAAAACCCGAGCGACTTCACTGAGGATAGTGCGTTTAGTGCACTCGCGATCGAGGCATAGGACTTCGAATGAAAATGTATCATGTCGTGGCTCCCACTTTAATCCCAATACCTTGAGAATGTGAGAGTTATCAACATCCATGGACACCAAGTCATTGAGGCAGTATTCCGGAGGCAGATCGGCGAGTAATTCTGGTTTGTTACTAGCCCACTTCCGCAATTCGAATTGACCTTGTTTGAACAGCTCGATAACTTCGATTTTCGTTTGTTGAGCTTGTTCTAAGCTGTTACAACCGGTGACGATGTCATCTATGTAAATATCCGAAGTTAGCACACGACGCGCTAGCGGTAAATCATAACCTTCATCTTTGGTCAACTGTTTGACAGTACGACAGGCCAAAAATGGGGCGGAGGAGACACCATAGGTTACAGTGTTTAGTTCGTACTCTTGGATGGGTTCCGATGAATGAAAACGCCAAAATATTCTTTGGAAAGCGCGATCTGGTTCTTGAACCAATATTTGGCGATACATTTGTCGTACATCAGCAGTAAACACTACCGATGGTATACGGAATTTTAGCAAAAGCTCCAGCAGGTTCTTTTGAAGCTTTGGACCGATAAGCAAGGTATCATTTAACGAGGATCCGTTCACATCCGTCGCTGAGGCGTCGAAAACCACTCTTAACTTAGTGCTAGCGCTGCCTGGACGAAGGATGCAATGATGAGGTATGTGATACTTTCCCTTGTGCAAATCTTTTCCAGGAAAACGAGTCATGTGACCACTGTGTAAATAATCAGTCATGAAAGCAGAATATTGTTCACGTAAGGTTGGATTTGCTATGAGTTTGCGCTCGAGTGAATGGAATCTGCGTAAAGCGATCTCACGCGACCCTGGGAAAGAGATGTCCCTTCCCCTTTCTCGGAAAGGCAAGGATACGATGTATCTTCCCGAAGATCCGTCCCGTGAGTGGTCAGTGCAGTACATTTGTTCACAAAGTTGTTCCTCAGGAGTAAGGTGTGAAGACTGGGGAATGGTGTCTAACTCCCACAGTCGCTGGACCTCTTCGTGAAGCCGGTCCTCGTTAGTAACGATGAAAGATTTCGTTTCGTGAGCAGTGTCCGAACCAACTGAACCTAGAAGAAGCCAACCAAATGCAGAATTGAAAGCTGATGGCTGACGTAGACCACCATTCACATTACCAGGTCTCAGAAGAGAAGAGAAAACCTCAGCACCCAGAAGAAGATCAATCGGTCCCGGTTTGTGACAGTCAGGATCGGCAAGAGGCAAGTTTCTCAACTGATGCCACGATGACTTATCTAGACGAACAGTTGGCATGTTGCCGCAGATACTAGGCAGCGTAAGTGCCTTGATGTTGAAGAGAACCCGTCCCTTAACACCGATCTCTAATTGAATGACTCCCGACGTGGTTGCGGAAGATTGGCCTAAGCCGCTAACTCTCTGAGAACTGGCTTGACGAGGGATGCCTACGAGCTCCGCAGCACGATCGGTAATGAAGTGAGCTTGAATGCCCGAATCGATCAATGCGCGAAAGGTTTGGAAACGGACGGATGAATCGCGAATGCCAACATTGGCGGTTGACAATAGTACTATGGACTTGACTCCTAAATTGGTGAGGACCTGAATTTTAGAGTCGGAAGAAGAAGTCTCCGGGTCCGTAGACGTCGTGAGGTGTTGATGTTGATCTTCCAAAGAAGCATTTTCGTCTCGATGGAGCAAAGTATGGTGTTTTTGCTGACATTTTTGACATGTAAACAAAGATTTACAATCTTTAAGATAATGAGAAGAATGAAGGCAATTGAAACACCAACGGTGTGATTGAGCAAACTGTAGGCGATCCTGAACTGACTTGAGTGCAAATACCTTGCACTTGGAAATGGAGTGGTCTTCCCCGCAACAGGAGCACTTCAGGTAAGTGGTGGAGGTCGAGGACCTATTTGTTTCAGACTGTCCTTTCTTAAGATCGCGAAGAAGCGCTGAAGTGCGTTTTTTGGCAGCCTGATTAAAGTTCCGTGCAAGAGGTTTGTCAATAGTACTGCTATCGCGAGTCGAAAAATGTAAGTCCCGTACAAGAGCTTCGCAATTGTTGTAAAGAAACTCTTTGAGTTTCAAATATGAAGGCAGCTCGGTAGGAGACTGCAGTTGTTTGAATGCGCATCTTGTAGGTGAATCTAATTTCGATAGAATTAAATAACAAAGCACGAAGTCCCAATTGTCCGTTGGGAGATCCAATTCCTTTAAAATTGTTAAACCCTCGTTAAATATATCGAACACGCGACGGAATTCAAAAGGATCGTTGGGCGGAAAATTTAAATTTAGCATTTCCCGCCAACACGTAAATGCGAGTTCACGCGCGTTACGATAGCGCGCGATTAATCTTTGATATGCTTCAACGTAGTGAGCTCCTTGAACTGGAAATGTCCGAATTAACCCTAAAGCTTCTCCAGATAAACATGAGAACAAATACTGCATGCGTTCGATGTTGGATAAAGATTTGTTTTCATGAATCAGAGCGTTAAACATGTCGTAAAATTCGGGCCATTGCTTGACATTTCCAGAAAATATTGGAATGTTTATTTTTGGTAATTTAACGTTTGTGCACGCATCCGCGGTCTTACAATCGAGAGGCTGACTGGTTAACTCCTGGTAAATTTCGACAATTTGATAATACATCTCGTCAAAAGCTTCGCGAATTTTATCCTCATCAATTTCGTTTGTGTCATTTAAAGCTAATATTTCCGCATGAGACGTTTCAAATTCAAGAACTATCTTTTCCAGAGTAGTATAATGCGCTAACAGTAAGTTGCACTTAGTTGCATCGTGTAAAGCGCTTTTTGCTATTTCATGTGTCTTGAGTAACGTATTATTCGCTAATGTCCGTTTCCGGCGCAATGTTTGAATAGCTGGGGCCATGTTGAATAAACACGATTGGAAACGTACCCAAAAACGAAACGAAATAAATGATAATAATTTAATCTATTATAATTATATGCGCGGTAGGTCGTAAATACAAAAGAGCTAGGTACCTACCTAATTACTGTTCGAATTGATTATTATTCAAATTTTAAGAAACATTCCACAGCACTATCCGTTTTGGCATAGATAGATAATAATCTTAAAGTTCCCTAGTTTCGGCACCAAAATGTTCGAAGAACGAACAAGGGTTGGAATAGCCGACTCAAGGGCTATTCCACACAGATAACGAATAAATGAATTATATGGCTTTGACAGGCGAATGCGGAAACACAATGCGTAACGTTACTTCACAATCAACTTACCGGTGAAATCTGCATAAGCCTCATCTGTCAACACTGGAACGGGATTGTCGTTCGTTATCACTCGTTATTTTAAATTAAATTGCGATAAAAAATACGTATTACGATTAATCCGATAAGACAACCGGGGATCGATATTTGACAGGACAAACGGTTTTTGTGCGACTGCTCGGCCCACGGCCTCCGTGGATCCAGCTGACATGTGCGAAATTTAAACTATACAGTTTAAATTCTGACGGTACGATTGGTTAGTTCACAGCCTGTCAAAAGCAATCGGCGTTTCGGAACAGTATGTATGATTTGTTATTCCACAAGTTGTTCTACATTGATGTCCATTATTAAATGACAAAGTCGTTTAAAAATTCTATAACTATTTTAATTGTTTGACCTGAGAAACCATTTTGCAATTTCAATGCATTTTGAAAATAGGTATTTTGCATTTTGCATTTGAAATGCTTTTCTAAAAACCATTTTGCATTTTCAAATGGAAAAGTTTTGACCCATTTCCATTTTGCATTTCAAATGGTTTTGGGTACCCATTTTGCACATCTCTGGTTGTAATCTTTAATTTAAATTACGATTTTCATGAGGTCACCGGTGACCTACATGGCGTTCAACGTGTTAAGGGTAAACGCAACATACGTTATAATCTATGCATTACCAGATGGCAATAACTTAATTATTTCATTAAAATCCAATTTTTGTAAGTTATGCTTTGAAATATTAAGACAAATTGTTTATTTGCGCCCGTATGTAAGCAATATGAATATGAATAAATATTTTTTTCCATATAAAAACTCATTTCTTTCACGAAAGGATACAAAATTGGATTGAATCACCGATAGAGTATTGTGTTTGTATGCCTTTCCTGAAAGAATAGAGTTTTTAAACAAACAAAACTATTTATTCATATTCATATTGCGTATATACGGGCGCAAACAAATAATTTGTCTTAATATTGTAAAGCATAACTTGCAAAAAGCATATTTTAATAAAATAATTTAATTAACGCCATCTATGAACACGTAGATAATAATGAATGAGACATTTAACCTTAAGGATAAATATATATGTTTATTCATAGATGGTGTTGATGTAATTATTGTATGAAAATACCCTTTTTGCAAAAAAATTCATTATTATCTTTTTTACTTCTACCATCAGGTAAAATCACATACCGAAGTCTGTGCACTTTACCCCCGGACACCCTGTATTAATTAATTGTACAAAAATAATAATGAAACAAAGATATTTAACACAGGGAAATCCAGATAAAAGGATACTGTCTTTAAGTTGTACAGGAAATAAACATATTATGTATCTTTCTACCTTCATATGTGGAGGCCCTTTTTCGCTTTTGGCGTTAAAGTTGACAGGGAGGTGGAATTTGAGCGCTATCTCATGGACCATGGAAACGGGAGATTTCAGGTCACACAAGTCGTCTTCTGTATCACCATCTGTTAGAGAAGAGCTAAATTAATAATACCAGATTACTAGAAGTCGGGTTTTTTTGACAGTGCAGAAATTCTGGGACTAATTACCGTAATATGAACTCCTCATTGGCCAGAATAGGTACCAAAGGAGGGCGATAATGTGGATTCTTCAGTGGACATTATCAATTTATCACTTAATATTTACAAAAGATTGTTCCTAGGGCACTTCAGTTATGTATAAAAAAAGCTGTTTAGTAGTAAAATAATTGCATATAATTTTATAAACTATTCCCTATGTAAAAGCCCCTAAAAAGGTGTTTGAAAACTAATGTGGTCACTTAATGGAACACATCTACTATTTCTGCAAAAATATTGCCAACTGCATGCAATCTAGATAACAAGGGAGTATCATTATTATAAAAGATTACCAATGTTAAAAGAAAGAAGAGAAAGGGATGACTTGATCGAGAATAAGAAATCTTCACCACCAACCAAAATGTTAATTTTTTTTAACATAACATCTTTTGCATTCAATCCTTGCAAATAGAGTAAACACGGAAGAAAAAAAAATACCACAATACTTATATAAAACAATTTAAAGCTCGATTGGATGCTTAACGCAATTACTGTTAAACTTATTGTGAAATCAGATACGAGCGCATCAGCAGAATGCTGTCTGCTCATAACATGTAATAATTATTAAAAATAATTTGGAAGTTCTAGATGGTGTATTAGGCTAAGAAAATCAGGGAATAATATAATTCCATCAACAATTAGTTGGAAACAAATCATCTACGTGAGAGTTTAGTAAAGAAAAAGTAGTTTACATAAAAACCGAGAATGGAGATACGTATTTTACAAAAGATGGCACTGCAATCGTAAAATGGTTTTAAATGGCAACACCGAGATGGTTGAAAGGAAAAACAATGATACTTTTTAGATCCATTTTAATATATTTTGTTGCAACAGTAAAATTATCTAATAAGTTTTTTCTTGGGACCATAAAAAGCCTTGCCTGTGTGGTGTGAGGAGGGGTCCCCGCTGCAGGCTTCGGTGTCCTCATTCTGCCTCAGGTCCAGGGCCTGAGAGGCTGCATCATGTTGCATGGCCTGGGGTGACCCACCTTCTCCGCGGGACACACTCCCTCCCGCATTCAGTCGCACATGACAGCTGCCTTGGTAGACTATTTGCTAAAATGTACTTTCTTGTTAAAACTCTGTTCAATTGAACAATTTAATTTTAATTTTACTATTGGTACTCAAATTACAAGTTACTGTTGAAAATCTAAATTAAATCAACTTTAATTCGACTCCGTATCACATTCCGGGGCAGAGATATTGCGTTAAGTATTCCTCTGGCGTTCCCGACTTCTTCTACCATTCAAACAAACCAGTCTCTAAACATTCCTGGCACTAATAAGAACAAACATTGAAATTTTCAGCGATATCGGTCGACACCTTTTAGAGTTTTGCCAGTACAAACCAAAGAATTTGTATTATTTTTAGCGACTTTCGCAAACGATAGCAGTCGTTGAGGAATGCTATCATTTAGCTTAAGGCTAAAAGAACGAGAATCGCCCTCCTGGACCCATTTCATGGAAAATCAGTTCTTATTAGTGCCACTAGTGTTTAGAGAGTGGTTTGAATGGTAGAAGAAGTCGGAACGCTCAAGGAAGATATGGCGCAATCAACTGAAATAAATATGTGTGGAAAATGTGACGTACGTAATCAACAAAGAAAGGGGTGTGAGAATGAATGGCGTGGAAGTGAACGCCTGATTTGACATGGCACAATCAAGTGATACAAATACTTGAAAAGGAAAACTTTTTCATTTCTTTAAAATAATTTAAATTCCAGCTTTAAAATGCACCTAGTTTTCCTTTACACTAGAATTCATAAAACGAACATCACTGGGTATGCACATCAGCTAGTAAGATATAAAACTCACAGTGGCATCGGTGTTATTCCTGGGCATGTTTTCCTCAAAGCCGCGGCCCTGCTCGAAGCCTCCGCCCTGGATCATGTGGTCCTCCGGCCGGTTCAGCACTGCGGCCATGGTCACGGAGCGGTCTGCGTGGATCTCAAAGTTCTGGCCCTCAAACTGGTTGACGATGGGTACCGGAGGCAGGGATCGCTCCGCCACAACTGAACCAAACAACAAATATATTTTCATAGAAAGCTATTACTTTGTGATTTGTGGCAGAACCGCCTTGAGGTCCTTATACGGATTGTTCTCCTTATTCGTGTCCTGCTGGGGATGCTGGCTAGTCGGTGGCGAAGTAAGGTGAACATCGTGGAGGCAATAGAGAACCGTTGCATAAGTTGCCTGTATGCGTTGTTGTAGCACACCCTCAGCTTGTCCCATTGCGCTACTGGATATTGTGTCCACAGTTCCCACGTGTATAGGGCAGTGCAGTATGTCTTAAAGAGCCTAACATCTTGGCTGCAGTGGCAGATATCTTCTTACGTATTTATTTATTTAACTACAAAACACAGATACAGACAGTCATTTATAAAACAATAACTTGAGAATTTGCCTGCATCCTAACTATTTCTCACGGATTGACTTGATATTTTAAATTTCCGTGTGAGAGAGCATAGGTTCGTATACAGTATTGAGATATTGACTATGTAATTATTTACATGTTTTTTGGAATTTTTATAATTTTAGGGCATCCTTTGATGTATTTGATTGTCAATTCCTTCTCCCCCTTTTCTGTTCTTTGATGCAGCTCATTCCTTAAATCAATTAAATGCTGCCGTTGCATCGGAGTAATTATCTTGATATTTTTGGGATATTATCACGGACACTGTAACACTGTCGATATGTTGGAAGGAGGAAGCGGCTAAATACTGACCTTGATTTAGAGTCACTGTCTTCTTGACCGAGGGCAATTTCTTCAGCTCCTCCAGCATCTTCTCGGCGGCCCGCTTCTTCGAAGTCTTCTTGCTGTAACCTTCGCCTTTCGTTACATGTTCTGCCACAGTGCACGTCGTTATAAAAAGCTGAAAACAATAACAATGTTTAGTGCCTAGTGCAAATATGTATTGTAATCTTTTGGTGTGTTTAGTGCCTAATGCAAATATGTGTTGTAATCAGGGATGTGCTTTATTTCAAATAAATCCATTTCAAATGGAAATGCAAAATGCAAAATGGGTATTTTCCATTTTGCATTTTAAATGCTTTTCTCAATGCATTTTCCATTTTAAATGCTTTTTTGCAACATTCTTCCTGTTATCTCCACTCGTCTTTTTATCATAGGCCCCGTATATCAGTCGGTCCTCAACCTCGCTATGAGAGATAATTTACGTCTGTCAAGTTGCTACCTGGTAGGAGCCCTGGTAATTAAGTGATACCATTAAAAAAATACAGATTCAAATAGTGAACACGGGGCCATGACGCTGTAATATTAAATTTTAGACAGCGGTTTCTATTTTTTTACGTTGCCAACATTAGTCCCGCGCAAATTTTTTGTGTTTTCAATGGTTTCATCATCTGTGGTCGTGGTATTTTTGGATTTACAATCATGTAAGTACTGTAATTTATTTATTATTATATCTCACATCTAACTATCTACCTATGCACGCTTCCTAAAGAAAATCAATATATTATGTTAGAATTGTAGAATGCTATGTTAGTATATTCAGTAGTTTAAGAATATACAAGTGAAGATGGATTTAGATGGATAATTTGTATAGCATTGCTTATCTTATTTCATTATATAAATATATGTACGAACTGCATTTTAACCAAATATTTTTTTTCCTTCAGGGATGTGAGAGATATCACAATACATTACCACAAAAATGAAGTATTTCCTTCAAAGATGTTAAGTACCATCATTGGCAGCATTGAGAATGGAAATGTTTCTGCCACTTACTCAACTTGTTTAAAGGTTTTAAAATGAAGCATGGTCGCTACTACAAGTACAATTTGCGCTACAGTGTCGTATCCATTTTAAAATGAAGTGGACACCTAAAGAACAGAAGGACAGAGTACGTTCAGTGTTTTTATACAAATAAGGAAATTAAAAGAAAGTACCAAAAAATGATATGTAAATCCACAAAGTGGAACTAATAGTCTTGTACAGAATGAATCTTATTTTTTAAGATAATGAAGATTCATCTGATTCTTCCGCAGCAACAGCAGGAACTCCGGATTTAAAAGCCTTGCAATACCTTCAAGACAAATGAACCGATTTTGAAATGTTTCATGACTACTCTACTGTTAGGCACATGTACAACTTGTCTTCCGAGTTTAGCACCAGTTGAATGTCTCTTTTCAAATGGAGGTATAATCATGAGACTTCATAGAAGAAAAATGAGTAGTTGCGCGTGAGGTTTAAAATTGAATAGCCTTAAATGTGTACCCTTCACCCCCCTTTGCCCTTTGTCCCCTTTCCTTGATCCGGGCCCAGAGACAAGGAGTATTGTTATCAGTTGTTATCGTTGCATCTTACCCGCGAACATTTCGTGTCATATTGAAACCCGCATAATATGTTGAACTCGGCCGTGACTATTTTGGAGCACACATCGTCCAGTGAAACGTTTTTACCCGCCGCAGTGAATTTCACTGTCTTGTTTTGTTTTGTGTTAAGTGTTAATGTTAATTGTATGCAAACTGATAAGAGAACAGAACCAGCGGCTTAAGGAGAACGAGACCAGGGTAAGTCTTTTGGCCTTTCCTACTCATTTTCCTCTTGCAAAACACTAAGGCAATTCAATTCGTTTTTATTTGTCTTAGTCTATATCGCATCCGCATTACCGCAACCCCCCGCACAATTGCGTACGAAAGATTTCCGCACAACCATCAAATTGGTCCAATTTCGAACCGGGTTATATTGTATTACTTTCGTTCGCAATTGCAATCTATAATCATTATTTGTACCAAAATCATGGCATTTGCATTATAAATGGGTTAAAATTTAGTCCGTCAAATAGTTATATTAAAAACGAATTACATTTAATTCCTCGTGGCAAATTATAGGTTGACAATAATTTAATCGTGTATGTAGGTACCTGGTTTAACGCAAGGAATCGTATTGTGTAAGTAGGTACTTGTATTCAATACTGAATTCTAATAATACGAGTACATACTTCGCTAGCGTTAAGTACGTAGGTATGTATTAACGACCGCTAACAATAGATAGTAAACAGAATAATAATATTCAGTTGTTATTGAGTTTAATTTGGAAACACATATCAGAAGAATTGTTTACTTTGATCAATTACGCTAGCGTTAATTCAATTATAGCGTTATTTAAATTATAATTAATTATTTGGGTTAATTATTTATTGCTAAATACATAATGGCCACTAAAGAAAAAAAGTTGAGATTACTGACGGCTCAGCGAGATGCGTTAGATGCACGTCTTACTAAGTTATTTGAACTATCAAATAAAATTTCCGACTTGAGTATTCTAGAGGAGTTTCTTTCGTTAGTTGAAACTCTAGACTTGACTAGAAGTAAGTATGAGGACATATCTCAACAAATAAATATATTAAATTTGGAAATCGATTCAAACTTTGAACCTGATTTTGAAAGATGGTTCAAGTTCGACGATATGTACGGACATATCAAAAGAAAAATATCATTAAATCGGGAAAACACTTCGCGGGTGGTTAGTAAACAGAAAAAATGTAGTGTAAAACTCCCACCGATTGAATTGGCATATTTCGATGGGGAAATAAAAAATTGGCCCATATTTTATTCAAGTTTTATTAACACCGTACACAATAACGATACACTTTCGAATTCAGAAAAGTTATATTATTTGTTGGGAAAAATCAGTAACCGTGTTAAATCAACGTTCGCCGGGATCATTTTATCGCCGGAAAATTACGAAATTATTTTTAACTCGTTGATCGATAAATATAACGACAAAAGAGTAATATCTTCTGCATACATCGATCAAATTTTGGATTTTAAATCCTTTGCTGTTGCAAATATTAATAATCTGGAATCCTTTATTGATCATTTTGCGTCAGCTGTGGCAGCCGTTAAAAATGTAAATTTAGATAATTTGTGTGACTTTATTTTCTTACACATTGCATTGAAAAAACTTGATATGGACTCGGTGAAAGGATTCGAAACATACAATCGGGAAAATGAATTCCCCTCGTTTGAAGATTTGGTGAAATTTGTGCGTGAACAAATTAAGATCTTGCAAAGAACCGGTTCTTCAAGAAAATCGGTGGAAAATAAAAGTGAAACGTTAAAACGGTCACAAAAATCGACGCAAGCCTATATGAGCGCTGGTAGTGAGGAAAATCGTCAGCCTATTAAATGTTTACTTTGCAATAATCTATCGCATGGAAATTTGTTTAAATGTTCAGAATTTAAAAAATTGACTGTAAGGGAACGGTTCAATTTTATCAAAAGCAAGGGATTCTGTTTTAGGTGCCTTAGTGATAGACATAAGGCTAGGACTTGCAATTCAAATCAAAATTGTCATAAGTGTAATGACAAGTTTCATCATACAATGTTACATTTTGAAGAACAGGGTGCATCACACAAGGGGCAGTCAGACTCTCAAAATGCCCAAAGAATTGAAAACCAGAAAGCTGATCAATTGAATGATCCAAAACCGGGCTGCTCCAATTCTGATGTAGCTTTGTGTACTTTTTCAACTGTTCGATCTCATAATCTAAAGACTCATTGTACTGTATTGCTGGCTACCGCACGAGTGGGAATAATAGACGCACAGGGAAATGAACATCTCGTTAGGTGTTTATTGGACAGCGCATCTCAGAGCAATTTTATTACTCGGGATTGTTGTAGAAAATTAGGATTTTTTGAATATCAACGCCCGTCTTGTTCCACCGTTAAGGGTATTGGAGGATCGTCTAAGCCCATTACAGGCTCCATACAGACCGAAATTTACTCTCGTTTCAATCGAGCAATAAATTATAACATTACTTCATTGATTGTGAATAAAGTTACAGAGCGCTTACCTACCGCCAAAGTTGATGTACCTTCATTGTCATATTTGAATGACTTACCGTTGGCGGATGAGTCATATGGAGAACCAGGAGAAATTGACATGTTGCTAGGAGCCCAGCTCTTCCCGCATCTCCTGTTGTCAAAAAGGGTTCAAGACCCTTTTCAGAGGCATAATCTGCATGCTTTAGAAACAGTTCTAGGATACGTTATTTTGGGATCAGCACCAACTCGGGTTGAGGATAATGTTAGCGTATCTTGTTGTGCCATGCTAGAAGAACCAGATGATATTTGTCTCAAAAGATTTTGGGAATTAGAAGAGGTAAACGTACCGTCTATTAAAAGTCCTGAAGATCGTGAATGTGAGGAAATATATCAAAGAACAACCACAAGAGACCCTGAAAATGGAAGATATATAGTAACTTTGCCATTTAAAGGGGATGTTTCAACCCTTGGGGATTCATTTGCAATGGCAAAGAAACGTTTTTTATGTCTTGAACGTAAATTGGAAGCCTCTCCAAAATTAAGAGAAGCTTATAATAATATTATCAATGAATATTTAGAGAAGGATTATTTGACTCTCAGCACTTCAAATGAAGGAAATGAGATGCCTTCATACATAATTCCGCACCATGGAGTTGTACGAGAGGATAAAATCACGACCAGTTTGAGAATAGTCCTGGACGCTAGCGCAAAAACAAGCACTTCCGTGTCATTGAATAATATTTTATATAGTGGGGAAAATTTACAGGGAAATTTATTTATATAATTATGAATTTTCGTGTATTCCCAATAGCTCTTTCAGCTGATATACGCAAAATGTTTTTGTGTATAAGAGTGAAAGATAGTGATCGGAGATATCAACGAATCTTGTATCGCTTCTCGCCCAGCGAAGATATTAAAACTTATGAGTTTAACCGCGTTTGTTTTGGTCTTACATCCAGCCCATTTCAAGCTTTACGCACTATCAGGCAATTGGCCTCCGATGAAGGAGAAGCTTTTCCTGAGGCTAAGAAAATTATTGAAGAATTTTTATATATGGATGATTTTGTATATAGTATGGAAACTGAAGAGGGTGCAAAGGAAACGTCCTCTCAGTTAATCGCATTATTGAAGACTGGCCAATTTGACCTTGTCAAGTGGACCAGCAATTCGCAAGATGTTCTGGAATCTATTCCAGATTCGCATAGCTTATCAGCGATAAAGGAATTTGATGAAGTAAGCATGCATAAAATATTGGGCTTATACTGGTCACCAAATTCCGATTTATTCTCGTTCGTCACTTCTACACCTAAAACAGGTTGTACAAAACGAAATATATTGTCTTGTGTCGCAAAAATATGGGATATTATGGGCTTCATCGCGCCTGTCGTTTTATATGCCAAGCTTTTAATTAAACAATTGTGGCTACACAAATGCGATTGGGATGATGAGCCTCCCGACGATATTGTAAGGATATGGACGCAATTCTGTGAGGAACTTTCCTCACTGAATAGAATACAAATTCCGCGTCATACTGGCATCACGTCCAGTAGCATCGTAACCATTGTTGGTTTCGCAGATGCCAGCGAAAAGGCATATGGAGGTATAGTGTATTTCCATGTCCAAAATCATGAAGCAATTTCAGTACATGTTGCTTGTGCAAAATCGAAGGTTTCTCCTGTGAAAATTGTTTCTCTCGCACGATTAGAACTTTGCGCTGCATTAATACTTGCAAAATTAATGCATAACGTAGTAGAAACCTTAGAAAAACGCTTGAAAATTGAAAATATATACGCATTTACTGATTCCACTGTAGCACTTTGTTGGATTCAGTCTTCTCCGCACCGTTGGGGGACATTAGTGGCTAATAGAGTTGCTAAAATTCAATCTGAATTATCGGCTACCTGTTTTAATCATATAGCAGGCACAGATAATCCCGCTGATTGTCTGTCACGAGGGCTTACCCCCAATCAAATTTTAGATCACCCGCTATGGTTTCATGGCCCACCGTGGATGAAATTTAGGCCTGATCGGTGGCCTTTTACCACATTTGATGTTACTATGGTGACAGAACTACCCGAACAGAAGTCTATTTCGTTAGTAATGACTTCTGGTTTAGAAGAATATGATATTCTAACCCTGTCAAAGCGTTTTTCCTCGTGGAATAAATTATTACGATGTTTGGTTTACGTATTTCGTTTTCTTAAGGTGTTGCCATATCGAAAATATATAAGTGGGTCAGATTTAGAGTTCGTTGAGCTTAAAATATTGCGCGAAATACAACGAGCGTACTTTCCCGGGGAATTGATAAATCTACAACAAGGAAAAACGTGTAAACCCGTATTTCAACGTTTGAGACCGTTCTTGAATGACGGACTCATAAGGTTGGGAGGTCGTTTAGTCAATTCGGATTTAAATTATGATCAAAAGCACCCCATAGTTCTCCCGCGAAAGGATCACGTTTTAAATTTGTTGGTTGATCATTATCATAAAATTCATTGTCACTCGGGTCCCGCATTATTAATGTCTATTTTGAGGCAAAAATATTGGATACTGTCAGCCCGTAGTTTAATTCGAAATCGAGTACATAAATGCAATTCGTGTTTTCGGCTACGCCCTAAAACAATTGCACCTTTAATGGCGGATCATAGAGATTGTCGTGTCATTCAGTCTATAAAACCATTTACGCATGTGGGTATAGACTTTGCCGGGCCTATAAGGGTAACTATATCACGTGGACGTGGAATTCGTTCTCAAAAGGCGTATATTTGCTTATTTGTGTGTTTGACAACAAGAGCTATACACCTTGAATTGGCGTCAAGTTTGAGCACCGAATGTTTTCTGAACGCATTCAAACGATTTCTTTCTAGGCGTGGTCCTGTGTCAAATTTATACTCAGACAACGGAACTAACTTTGTAGGAGCCAAGAGAAAATTGAATGAATTGCACGCATTTTCGTCATCTTCACATTTTGGTGAAGAATTCGCAAGTATTTTGGCCAATAATAGAATAAGCTGGCATTTGAATGCGCCAATAGCACCCCACTTTGGTGGAAATTGGGAATCCAATATTAAAAGTATGAAGACTCATCTTTTTCGGGTAATAGGAGATCAGATTCTATCGTTTGAAGAGGCAACTACAGTACTTGCACAAGTAGAAACCATTCTGAATACGAGGCCATTGTGTAGAACGCTCTCTTCAGACCCCTCCGAGCCCCTTGCGTTAACGCCAACTCACTTCTTGACGACAACTCCCTTAAAACACCTGCCCGCCATGGAAATCGAGAAGGATAATTTGAACCTTCTATCGCGTCATGATTTACTCGATAAATTAATTCAATCATTCTGGAAGCGATGGAGATTAGATTACTTGCATACTTTGCAAGTACGTCCAAAATGGAATACTCCTACTAATCCAGTAAAGGTCGGCTTAGTAGTAATAGTGGGAACTGAAAACGCCCCACCATTACATTGGCCGTTAGCTATTATTGATGAAGTTTTCCCCGCAAAAGATGGAGTAATTCGTGTTGCTCGTGTCAGAACAGTGCTGGGATCTTATATTCGCCCAGTAATACGGCTATACCCTTTGCCAACTCAATAGTAGTCTAGTAGCATTAGGTTTAGTCAATGTAGGTTAGGAAATTTAGGATAACTGTAGGTTATGTTAATTTGTTTATAATAATAATAATAATAATAATTGGATAATTTGTATAGCGCCGTTTTTGTGAAAAATCACCTCAAGGGCGCTGTACAATTTATTTCCTAGGATCTACATTTGTTATTTAGACCAACTGTGCCAGCACGAGGTTCGTCATCCGTTCAGGCATGTGTCTGCCGCCAATATAGCGCTGACATGTATCTGCTGCCAATAAAGAGCGCTGACACAACATCCTCACATAGACAACAAACCTTGGCAGCACCGCTGTGACGCTCGACGAAGACAGAAGATGGAGACTCTGCTGCAAGAGTCCTAGGTAGCGAAGGAACTGTACCAGCTGCTGCAGGGAGAGAGACTACCCCGTCCACCAACTGTGCCAGCACGAGGCTCGTCATCCGTTCAGGCATGTGTCCGCCGCTAATATAGCGCTGACATGTGTCTGCTGCCAATAAAGAGCGCCGACACAATATCCTCACATAGATAACAGACCTTGGCAGCACCGCTGTGCAAAATCACCTCATCCTAGTTTACCTTAGTCTCTCCAATCACCTCTCAGTCTTTCATGCCACCTAGTGCATCTTCTCGACCCTTTCAGACTCCTTCCTGGCTCCAATACATTCTTTCTATTGTCGTGATCCGACGATTTCACACCTCTGTCTCAGACCCTTAGGGCTCGCTTATCGCAGGCTATCATAAGCAAAATCTTGAACCAAAGTCAAAGTGAAGTTTATGAGTGTCATCTGTAACAAAATACATAAACAAAAACAGAAAATAAAAACAAAGACAAAAACTTTAAACAAAATATGGCTTATCTGTCCTCCATGCAGACATCCTCGGTTGAAAAGGTCCCGTAAATCCCAACACCACTTGACACTTGAGTCAGGTATAAAATCTTCGACTGCATTGAGAAATCTTCGTTCTAGCTTCACTTTTAATCGGTTTAAAATGCTATAATAATTTCAAATTCCGGCTAAACGGTAGAAGTTACGCACATTTCGTGAAATAAGAAGGTAAGCACTATATAAAACACGGATGCTGAACAATTTTCAGCGATCTCTTAGCAAGGGAAACCTTCTGAAAGGATCAAACAAACCGGAGCGGTTAAAACACGTCCGCAACGAAGAACCAGTGTTATATGATAAATGCCATGACAATGCGGTTTTAAAAGGGGTGATTTCGCACCCTTTCAAGGCGGGGGGGATAGTTGCGCGTGAGGTTTAAAATTGAATAGCCTTAAATGTGTACCCTTCACCCCCCTTTGCCCCTTGTCCCCTTTCCTTGATCCGGGCCCAGAGACAAGGAGTATTGTTATCAGTTGTTATCGTTGCATCTTACCCGCGAACATTTCGTGTCATATTGAAACCCGCATAATATGTTGAACTCGGCCGTGACTATTTTGGAGCACACATCGTCCAGTGAAACGTTTTTACCCGCCGCAGTGAATTTCACTGTCTTGTTTTGTTTTGTGTTAAGTGTTAATGTTAATTGTATGCAAACTGATAAGAGAACAGAACCAGCGGCTTAAGGAGAACGAGACCAGGGTAAGTCTTTTGGCCTTTCCTACTCATTTTCCTCTTGCAAAACACTAAGGCAATTCAATTCGTTTTTATTTGTCTTAGTCTATATCGCATCCGCATTACCGCAACCCCCCGCACAATTGCGTACGAAAGATTTCCGCACAACCAATGAGTGATGATGTTTTTGAGAAGCTCGTTCTTCTAAAATCTAATAATGGCTAAGACTACATAATACCTACATAATATAGAAAATATATTGGTATTCTCAAAGTTGTATCATATTATCTGTGGGTTTTCTAGTGCGCCTTGCTTGGAGTTTTCTGTGACAATCTATGATCAAATAATGGGTGCGCACTAGAAAACAACATTTTATATTGTCTGATTGTCTCACTGTCCTGTATTTCTTTACTATTCACTGGTGGATGTCCCCTTATAGAGGGTTACAACACAAATGATGATGGCCTTAAGAAAAAATCATTTAAAATGACAATATTTAGTTAATAATAGATTCTATTATATTCCACTCAAATTCAATTGTTTTTTACACAGTACATATCAGTATGTATGATTTGTTATTCCACAAGTTGTTCTACATTGATGTCCATTATTAAATGACAAAGTCGTTTAAAAATTCTATAACTATTTTAATTGTTTGACCTGAGAAACCATTTTGCATTTTCAATGCATTTTGAAAATAGGTATTTTGCATTTTGCATTTGAAATGCTTTTCTAAAAACCATTTTGCATTTTCAAATGGAAAAGTTTTGACCCATTTCCATTTTGCATTTCAAATGGTTTTGGGTACCCATTTTGCACATCTCTGGTTGTAATCTTTAATTTAAATTACGATTTTCATGAGGTCACCGGTGACCTACATGGCGTTCAACGTGTTAAGGGTAAACGCAACATACGTTATAATCTATGCATTACCAGATGGCAATAACTTAATTATTTCATTAAAATCCAATTTTTGTAAGTTATGCTTTGAAATATTAAGACAAATTGTTTATTTGCGCCCGTATGTAAGCAATATGAATATGAATAAATATTTTTTTCCATATAAAAACTCATTTCTTTCACGAAAGGATACAAAATTGAATTGAATCACCGATAGAGTATTGTGTTTGTATGCCTTTCCTGAAAGAATAGAGTTTTTAAACAAACAAAACTATTTATTCATATTCATATTGCGTATATACGGGCGCAAACAAATAATTTGTCTTAATATTGTAAAACATAACTTGCAAAAAGCATATTTTAATAAAATAATTTAATTAACGCCATCTATGAACACGTAGATAATAATGAATGAGACATTTAACCTTAAGGATAAATATATATGTTTATTCATAGATGGTGTTGATGTAATTATTGTATGAAAATACCCTTTTTGCAAAAAAATTCATTATTATCTTTTTTACTTCTACCATCAGGTAAAATCACATACCGAAGTCTGTGCACTTTACCCCCGGACACCCTGTATTAATTAATTGTACAAAAATAATAATAAAACAAAGATATTTAACACAGGGAAATCCAGATAAAAGGATACTGTCTTTAAGTTGTACAGGAAATAAACATATTATGTATCTTTCTACCTTCATATGTGGAGGCCCTTTTTCGCTTTTGGCGTTAAAGTTGACAGGGAGGTGGAATTTGAGCGCTATCTCATGGACCATGGAAACGGGAGATTTCAGGTCACACAAGTCGTCTTCTGTATCACCATCTGTTAGAGAAGAGCTAAATTAATAATACCAGATTACTAGAAGTCGGTTTTTTTTGACAGTGCAGAAATTCTGGGACTAATTACCATAATATGAACTCCTCATTGGCCAGAATAGGTACCAAAGGAGGGCGATAATGTGGATTCTTCAGTGGACATTATCAATTTATCACTTAATATTTACAAAAGATTGTTCCTAGGGCACTTCAGTTATGTATAAAAAAAGCTGTTTAGTAGTAAAATAATTGCATATAATTTTATAAACTATTCCCTATGTAAAAGCCCCTAAAAAGGTGTTTGAAAACTAATGTGGTCACTTAATGGAACACATCTACTATTTCTGCAAAAATATTGCCAACTGCATGCAATCTAGATAACAAGGGAGTATCATTATTATAAAAGATTACCAATGTTAAAAGAAAGAAGAGAAAGGGATGACTTGATCGAGAATAAGAAATCTTCACCACCAACCAAAATGTTAATTTTTTTTAACATAACATCTTTTGCATTCAATCCTTGCAAATAGAGTAAACACGGAAGAAAAAAAAATACCACAATACTTATATAAAACAATTTAAAGCTCGATTGGATGCTTAACGCAATTACTGTTAAACTTATTGTGAAATCAGATACGAGCGCATCAGCAGAATGCTGCCTGCTCATAACATGTAATAATTATTAAAAATAATTTGGAAGTTCTAGATGGTGTATTAGGCTAAGAAAATCAGGGAATAATATAATTCCATCAACAATTAGTTGGAAACAAATCATCTACGTGAGAGTTTAGTAAAGAAAAAGTAGGTTAGGTTAGTTAAGATTTGATGTTTATTCTTTCCTTCAATATTATGGAACCACTGATCAACCGAGTGGATTCTGCTAGGTGTCAGTCTCTACGATATGTAAGTATATAAAGTGAATGGTTACCATTTGCCCTACGGGGAGGGGGCCGGGGGTAGGCAGTGCGGCGCAGGGCCTCGGCGGCCGCGGCGTGCTGTGCAGCATGGATTCGGCTGCCCTCGGCGCTGTACTCTTCCACGGGACCGCCGCCCTCGCCTCCCCCCAACTGCAGCGACACCACAAACGGCTTGCAGTGGGCGGGGCCCTGTTCCGAAGTCAGGCGGTACTGGTGCTGGATCTAGAGGGAAATGAGACGGTTAAGGTAAAACGCGCAAACAGGACTGTGACGAATTAAAGAGTCTTGACATCTGAGGAAATATCATGATCCTCAGCAATGACGAAATTAAAATTGGTCATCTCCAAAAAAATACTTTTGAGATATGTATATGAGAAAAACAGTTTATGACAAAATATTAAAATAACAAGTAGAATTCAGTACACGTGTATTATTGTTTGTGCCAAGTCTACCCTTTCAATTCCAATTTTTTGTTTAATATACATTTTTTTCTTTCCTTGAAAAATCCAATTTTTGATAAATAAGTTAAAGGCCATTTTTTTGCAACTGCAGGAAGACAGAATGGGACACTACACAAATCTGTTCTGACACACATTTTTGCTTAACCTGTTGAAAACTAGGGCAGAAAATCCTCAGAATACAGTACAGTCAGCTGAAATATGCAGAACTGGATGAAAATTACCTAGATGAGTTTTGCTCAAATATGGGAACAAAAACTGCAATTTATTTTTATGATTAATTATTTGTTTTCTGTTTACCAGATAGGTAATATATATTCCACGTTTACATTGTTAGACGTTTGCCCAGAAGAGTTTGTTGTATCAAAAAAAAAACTAAAAAAGCATTTGGTAGACAACCTGCAAACTTACTGACAACTTAACTTTGTTTAAATGAATACATACATAAACTGGTTTTATTACTTTTACATAAACCTGAATAAACTATACATGAAACACAATAATCAAAAGGTGTTTTCAAAGAAATGATAACCTTGACATTCCTTTTAAAATTCGAAAATTTTGGAAGGCTGTTGAACAAAAATGAATTTTGACATGAACAGACAAAAGTTTACTCTATTTCTTCTCTTTCCGCTGATTCACCGATTCAAAATCTCGTCAGTGTTCATTGGCTCTATATATCCAAAACATCCCTCTCTCTTCTACACGTACGTAATACATGGTTTTCAACACATACCCTCCAATCTATCCAAGAGGGTATGAAATGTGCATGCAGCATTACTTGCCTTATTGAACCGAACCAACTCATTGACCAGGAGCTTGGGCGTATTCTCTGTACTCTTAGCCACACTGCTGGAAATATCAGGCCGGATCTGCCTCATCGTGGCCTGCACCGGCTCCAGCTGATCCATCTGGGTCTCCTGCGCAAGGTGCTGCTCCAGCTGTAGCTGTGGCTTCTGCTGGTGCGGCTGGTGCACGGGTGGTGAGGAGTGGTGCTGCTGCTGCGGCTGGGACTGATGCTGCGAGGACTGGTGCTGCGAGGACTGATGCTGCGAAGACTGGTGCTGCGAATAATGGTGCTGCGGAGGAGAGTGGGAAAGAATCTTCTCTAGGTGCCATGGATGTCGGAGAGGACAATATAACAAATTGTAAAAAATTTGGTAGACTGTCCAGGGGGAAAATTGGTATCTTTTGCGTTAGCCTCACTCCTGCATTTTGCGTGGAGGCACAATATCATTGCTCTACTTTGAATGGATTCAATGTCAAATTCGGTGTTCGATTTGAAATCGACTGCGCTACCACGCGATTGGTTAATGCAAACGATACAGACTCACCCCACGAGGAACAGTCATCCAAGGCAACCTCTAAAGGTCAACTGAACTTGGATTGCTTGTAACGAGATAATTACGAAGATTTACAAGATTTCAGTTAGCTCAAAATTCTTTAAAAAAGTTAATTAGTTTAACGTGACATGTTCCTGAATTATTTGCAGGTTTAATGGTGATGCCTCCAAACAATGTGCTGTCTCTAGAACCAAGCAAATATGTACCATCTAACTTTGTGGTCTGACATTTCCACAGCTTTTTCTGTTAAAAATTTCTAAGTTACCGTATCTATTTTTAGCTCGCAAATGTAATTTCCGTTATGTGATATGGATATTAGGAATAATATGAAAAGGACGCCCAATGCGTGTTCCATATTTTTCAATCCAAATCTCGGATGTATAGGGGTTTTCAAAACGAGTATGATATAAAACGTAATTTTTACGCTTTGAAGGACTGTTTGCCAGATAAATATTATTTCTCATTGTTAATTGGTTAACGGTAGCGTAACATTGCATTCAATTGTATTGAATCTAGAGCTCATATTTGACTTTCATAAAATTAGCATATTTATTAGCGTGTAAGTAATCATTTCATTATTAAGACGTAAGATCCAAGGAACGAGAACGAGGTGCATTAAGCGTTTGATTTGTTGGAGCACCCGACTTGAGAAGCCTTCGTTTCACCCTTCACATAAATAGCAACAAAAAGCATATCAAAATAAACAAGTTAGGCAATAACAAGCCAGGTTCGGCGGCAGAGAGAAACACAAAGAACAAATTGTCTTCTGACGATTAAAACAAATACATGTTTATAGCATTACACACGCGCAGTGAACCGCGCGGAACGGAGCGAGCTGCTACCTTTGTCAGAATGCCAACATGATTGACATTTGACGTCGACATACAATGTAATCCCGAAGAATGAGAAGCAAGCGATATATTGACATTTTAACCCGTGGCCGTGATTAGTCGACTATTTGACACTGACTTTCCGTTTCTTTCTCGGAGGCCATATATATTACTATGTTACTATGTATTATTATGTTATTATTATGAAGAGGCCATGCCAATGGTACAGTGTTATCTCTGACATGCCAGCAAGAATCTATAGCGGGTTCTGGGAGTTTGTATGAAGTATAGTGGGATTTTTTTTAACAATGACGAACACTTTTATGAACAAAATATTAACTCTACTATTCGGCTACAACCCGGTTAATGGAAAAATGATATTTTAATGACGTCAAAAAATTGTTTTTTTTTGCGGAATCGGTCTATATAACTGTTTACAGCTTGAAACCTCATTTCCATCTGTCCAGAGGATATTATGAGACAAAAATCATATTTTCTTCTTCATAGTTACCATATTAGTTACACGGAGGAAAAATACTAATATTGAATATTGCTAATTGATTAAGTATCTCTTCAAATACTCGCAAGCCGGTTAGAAACGGGATTGCAGATCCTGAACGAATGAAGTGATAGGTTTCCTAATAAACCTCATTTCGTCATTGTACATTTTCAAGGGAAAGGCAGGGCATAAACACGTGTTTCGATATATTACGAATTTACTAAAAGTTTACCAGGAAACGGTCTGCAATTCCGTTTTTAACCGGATTACCAATAATTTGAATACATTTGTAATTAATTAGTAATACTGTTTTTTCTCACACATGATCACACGATCTTCAATTGCTCCATATAGTTAAAAAGTTAGTTATTATTCAATGCTTCTCTGCAATTCGCTGAAAATCCATACGATAGAGATCCCGATAACTCCGCCGATATGATTAGGAATTAGAAATCTAAGCTGCGTGCGAAGTTCTTATTTCCAAGTGAGATTGAAGCACGAACCAGCATAACTAATAACTCGCCTCGAAGTGTTCTGCTTGCCCAACTAAATCGAGGGCGATAATTGCATTCAGATTCGTCAATTTACACAAATACTACAAATAATCAAATAGTACCTACGTTTATTCGATCTAATATAATATTATTTTCATGGAAACAGAAATGTTTCTTATATTAAGATATTCAAAAGAATCTTCATAGATTTAGGCAGATAGAAGATACTAACGACTTTATATTTCAAACATCATCACTGTATATTGTATCCCCAAAAAGAAGGCATGACCTCAAAAAGCCGCTAATGGGCGTTTACACCATTTCTTTTCATATTTTAGAAGAACTAAGCTCATAAACAGACAGACGCGGATAGAGAAATTTATGTATTATTTTGAGATCTCTTCAAATTATTAGTCATCCTGTTGAAAACGTGACTGCAAGCCGCTTCCTGACGAAGTGTTGGTAAATTTGTAATCATATTGGAACACGTGTTTCATCCACCTGCATTTGTCTAAATTAATATATCATGACGAAATGCAAAAATGTTAGAACTTTTATGGAATCGTGACAACAATTGGTAATTTTTATTTTATTTTTTTTTGTTGCATTATATGTTGATTATAATGATTGCAATACTAATATCTGATAGAGTCTTTCATCTACTTTCAAGAACAGTAATTTATAACAATTATTTTACAAGCAATAATTGTTCGCCTGAAACACTCATCCACATTGAAAAATCTCCTGATAAAAGATACATGACGCCAACGGGACTCGAACCCGTGTCCCTTCGATTTCCGGTCGACAGCTCTGACCACTGAGCTATGGCGGCTTATCTCCTACCCGCGAAATTATTCAATATAATATACTAGTGTTTCATTCAACAATTACTGCTTGTTACATTTTTCACCTGAAAACACCCAACTTTATTTTATATGAGAAAGGCATTGTACCTAAGTGCTAACTCTCTCACTAGATGGCGTCGAGACAAATTTTCTACATTTTTAGGTGAAATACTTGAACTTGTCAAATATTATTTATTATTTTTTGGTAAACTAATGTTTTTAAGACAAGATTTTTATGCATAGCACAAAGGGTAACAATTATTTACCTAATAATTTAACCTTTAATAATTGTTACCCTTTGTGCTATGCATAAAAATCATGTCTTAAAAACATTAGTTTATCAAAAAATAATAAACAAGTAAATTAGTTTATAATGGTAAAGTATGTAATGGACCTGTTTGGGGTAAAAGAACGTAAAGAATTTTTTTTCATAAATTAAAATACGTTCAGAGAAAAGGGAGAAACGAACAGACTATGGACATCTTTGGGACACACTAGAAGCTTTATTATAGAAACCTACGTCGGTAATAGGTGTTAACCACGTAATAATTGAAAAGAGGCGTGATGGAGCTCAACGAATCAGATCATTCCCAAAATCAATTAAATAATTTTTCGCCAATCACGGAGATTAAGGGCGGTCTAAGACACGATACACTCGAGGTTGATTTACTGTTGAGTTAACCTTGGGATCCGGTCTCACGACACGTGCAAAGGCACTTGGGATTACGATAAATTTGCATTCTAAGGCAGAAACAAAGCGATACCCAACCATCGATAACGAAAAAAGGGGGTGACGGTTTGGTGAAAGGAGAGGGTGTTTTAGAATGTTTGGTCCAGAAGACATATTACGAGTTGATCCTCGTAGAGAGAATTGTTTACGTTCGCTGAACTTCTGAGTGCTCTTTTCAAGTGGCCACAGTGAACATAAATTTTAACTTAAGATAGGACGTTTGGCCGAAATTGCCTAATTATATTAACACGGGGGAGATGCAAGTTGGGTAATTAAGAAAAGACATAAAAGTTAATGGGTTACGAAGTCTCTGATTAACGATCAAAATTTTACGACCTTTTTTGCGCGTAAACAAAGTTACGAAGATAATATATTGAAATTCCTAGATGAAGCGAGAAAAGAGTATATGGGTTGGGCTAAAACTAGACGCAAAAAACTGTAAAAACAGGGATGTATTGGGCGTAGACCACCGAAAAAGAAAGGACCGGGAATCGAAAAGAAACCCGAAAGGTGGTTTAGCTCATGATGGAAGGGGTTTCAACGACTCGGGTAGTGGACAGCGATGGGTTACGAAAGATTACCAGAAGAGATGCGGCGGATATCACGAAAAGAGTCAAAACAGGTAGGCGAAATTACAAAAACGTGTCGGATCAAATTTTGGAACGAATGCCTACGTATGTCATCACCGAGGGGAAGGTATATGTGTCCTGGGATCACCCACGGATCGTGTAGACACCAATCAAATGCTAGAAGGCAGCACACAAGGAAGGATACTGTATTGCGCAAGCGCTGGACATAATAGGTGAAAAGCTTCCGTTAGTTGGGATAATTTATCGATTATATTATCGATATCAATAGCGAATTTCTCGGAAAGATTTCAAAAACAACGATATAGAAATGAGCTACACCTAGTCTATAGGCCGGAAATCAACCAATATTACAGACACAACACGTGTACGAGGAAAAATAATCAAATAATTTTGCGCAATAATCTACATCGCCGAAAATCATTTAGGGCGCCCGAAAGTCAGATCACCGAGTACGCGCCTGTACCCGCCTCGGCAGGGTGGTAGATGTTTACCTCAACTCGGCAGGCGGGAACCAAAAAAACTGAAACGGGGTTATGCAATTCTAAACTTAAACTTAAGGCGACACAATACCCTGATAACGGGGATTTGCCCCGACGCTCACATTTTAATTATTTCTGATGAGCTTATTACTAAAATCTTAAATGTTTCTAGAGGGATTCGAAGGGATGCAAGTTATTTATATTTAAGATTAATAAAAACAGGACCTTACAATTAAATATATTATGTAAAACGATAAGTACATTTTATTAAATGTAAAATGTTGTAAGATAAGCGGCAAGTACCAGATTTTATTTTTCTAGACGATGAATTAGTAACTTCCCGACGACTCCCTCACAAAAGATTAGAGATTTTATTAATGTATTCATAAGAATTAATTAAAATAAAAACACTCGCGAAAATTCAATTTCTGGCCAGATACACGAAAGTCGACCGCCAGTACTCCAAAACTCTGGATTGTTCGTAGTATATTTGTGTGCGCGTTGGTAAGGAGTTATTACGTAATGACTCAGACGCCGCCAAAGTTCCGGCCTGTAAGGTTGTGTGTCATCCGGCCCGTCGCTGCGGTCATTTCTTTTGCGTATTATTTTATTTAATCAAACGATTACTTTGAAATCTATTAGTGAAATTTTCTTTTTTTTATAATTTAACTTCTTCCTCAAGTGAGTAAAGGTTTTTTATATAAATAATAAATATAAATATAAATAATAACCAATACAAAAGAATACATTATTAAATGTGTAGGCACTTGAGAAAAAAGATGACACTAAAGTATTGTCGTTATGTTATTACGTATCATTTCTAGCCCAAGTAGACTTTTTTACTATTAATCCGTTTTTTACGACACTTGGCGAGCTGGCTGTCAATCAGCGGCACAGAATGTTATAGAGTGGCCCCTTCACTAGAATCGTTTTCCTTTATTTACGCCCTACTGGGCTTTTACATAAATTTCTAACTATACAGTCGTTGTATAGTTAGAAATAGAGTAGTTGTAACAATAGTATATCTAATAAATTATGGTAAAATAAAAGGAGTTTTTTACTAAGGAGTGGTATTCTCTTATATTTCAATTAAGTGTTTGTGAAGAGTTCGTTTCATTACTAATACTCCAGGGCAATTAGCGATTCGCGATCGTAATTATTCCGGTAGTCCCAATTTTTTTTATATGTTTTATAAACTGGTCCCCTGATGTAAAATCTGAATTTCCGACCTTGGCACACCTGTGCTCGCGCCGCCATTTTGAAAAAAACCGGCCGAAATCGCTCCAAAATCTAGTTTTTCCAAAATATCTCATTTCCAATGCAGATTTTGGCTAAATTAGCTAAACAATTAAAGTAGAACATAAAATTACTTACAACTTTTGCGAAAACAATTTTCTTCAATCTCTAATAGGTACCGAGGTAGAAAGTCGTAAAGGTGCGTATATTTTTGAAAAAAACAAGTTTTTTGCGCGACTAGCTTTGGTTTTTTGTAAATATCTCGTTTCCAGTACAATTTTGTGAAAAAATTATTGATACTAATTTTGTAGAAAATAAAATTTCATAAAATAAATAGGTATTTAATTTATGTGTTTTAACTCTAATATGTATCCAAGCTCTAATCCACCAAAACCAGTTAAATTACCCAACAACAAATTTTTGAAATTCGAAAGTTTTTTTTTCCATAAAACAAAAACTCTACATCGAAAGTTTTTCTCCATACAGACAATTAGACATATGTCACCTATAAAGTACCTAAAGTCATTCGAATATTAAAAAGAGTCATTAATCTTTTAAGTTTAGATTGTTAGATCATTTGTTGTAGATAGAATTGTGCAATTATCTCCCCAAGTTACTGCACTTACTTACGTTGAAATGATTTTCAATTTTAAGGTAAAATTGAACCAATTTATAATAAATCTCTTGGCTAATATATATACTTACGTTTCAGTTAAATATGGGAAAACAGAAGACAAAAGGAGTTTTATCCCGAACAAAATTACGGCACCAAGGAAAATGTTTAACGTATAAATAAATAACGTATAAAAATATAAATTATATACCTATTTATTTTATGAAATTTTATTTTCTACAAAATTAGTATCAATAATTTTTACACAAAATTGTACTGGAAACGAGATATTTACAAAAAATCAAAGCTAGTCGCGCAAAAAACTTGTTTTTTTCAAAAATATACGCACCTTTACGACTTTCTACCTCGGTACCTATTAGAGATTGAAGAAAATTGTTTTCACAAAAGTTGTAAGTAATTTTATGTTCTACTTTAATTGTTTAGCTAATTTAGCCAAAATTTGCATTGAGAATGAGATATTTTGGAAAAACTAGATTTTGGCGCGATTACAGCCGGTTTTTTTTTAAATGGTGGCGCGAGCACAGGTGCGCCATGGTCGGAAATTCAGATTATACATCATGGGATCAGTTTATAAAACATATAAAAAAATTGGGACTACCGGAATAATTACGATCGCAACCCCCTTTTTGGCGCTATGTGTACTGGCCTATAATACGGAATCCCCAAATATATCGACAACATTCTCACATTTATAACCCAGATAACATGTAGGTACGTTTATCATCAACAAATCAATACAAAAACCGACCAATATCATATAACAACAAAGGCAAAGGCATATGGCAACAAAGAAAAAAAGAACAGGTATCCGCTAGTAAGCAGGGTGAAAAAAATCAAAGGCAGAATAAAGAACACAGAAAAAATGTGCAATTAATGCTTGCTTCTAGACTCAGCAATATACCACCTCTATCTATATTACAGCAGGTAATTTATACACTTGTATATACCCGTCTATACGTACTTATACGCTCGTGTGTATAATTCCAAAATTTGATTGAAAAGTGAATTAACATAATGTTTCTAATATTGTTTTTATTTCATCACGAAAATACTTAATATATCAATAATCCGATGCCGAAAGGACCGATTTCACCGGAGAAAAATTCTGAGCAAGTAATAACTGATTTAAACATATAATTTTATTATGAACGTATTGAGTCGTAAAAAATTTTCAAATACATATTTCCCATACATATTGTTTTCAATTATATATCCGTAATAGAAATTTTAAACCGTTAAATATTTATGTTATATACAGAAAGCCTACCTCAAACATTAACGAATTCTTAATGTATCATGAATCTATTTTAAATAACTGTACAGATGATACCCTTATCTTTGGTGATTTCAACATTGACATTCTTCAAAAAAATAATACATCTCTTAAATACATCAACACGCTAGACTCATACAACTGTTTCATATGTAACACATCCTATCCTACACGAGTAACAGATACCTCTACTTCTCTAATAGACCATATCATCTCAAACAGACAAAATATTTCCTCAACTACTGCAAATATAGATGCCTAGCTAAGTGATCATAACATTTTGATATTAGATTACCAAAACAGCTTGAAACATCACACTAATAATAGAATACATTCTTTTTAAAACAACACCAAAACCGATAAAAACATGTTAAAAACATATGTAGAATCCCACAACTTTCCACACCAAACCACCAGTAATGCCAATGAAATCTATAATAATTTTAATGAATACATCAAAACAGCAATAAAATCATCCCAACATAAATCTGAGTTACGCATAGGAGACCAACGGAGGGGTAATACTCCATGGTTTGATGCAAAATTAAATGCACTTATCAAACAGCGCAACAATGCGTTTAAAATCTGGAAAAAAATCAGCAAAGTGATATATTCACAGCACTGAGAAATAAAACAAGAAATCAAGTTACCAACTATAGAAGATATGCTAAAACCAAATACTACACGACTATATTTAAAGAAAACCTGCGTAATCCGCGACAGACATGGAAAATAATAAATGCAATTCTAACAAATAGCTCGACACCCCAGAAAGATGAAATTGAATGTCTTCTCATTAAGAATGAAGAAATAACATGCCCAACACAGATAGCTTCAACTTTTAACAACTTCTTTATATCAGTTGGGGAAAACTTAGCAGCTACAATTGCATCATATCCAGATAATTCTATCACTATAAACACGGATCAAAAAGCAATCCAGTCCTTATACATGGCCAAAACAAATAAAACAGAAGTTCTCAGTATCATCTCTCAACTAAAGTCTAATGCATCTCCAGGTTTAGATGGAATTACACCAGTGTACCTGAACTTTTGCAAAGATATATTAGCTGACCACCTTGTATTTCTTATTAATCAATCCCTGAATAGTGGAATCTTCCCAGATCAACTAAAGATAGCAAAAATAATTCCGATTTACAAAGATGATTGCAAAAAAAATCCTTCTAATTACCGTCCTATATCCATCTTCTTTGTCGTCTCTAAAGTTTTTGAAAAGGTTATTAAGCTTAGGCTCACTAAATATCTCCTATCAAACAATTTACTCGCATCCAGACAGTATGGATTCAGAAACCAATCTAACACAAAATGTGCTGCCTTCGATTTTGTATACGCCCTCCAAAAGCATATAGACCAGGGTAAGCATGCTGCAGGCTTATTTATAGATTTAAAAAAGGCTTTCGATACGGTTGACCATGGGATACTACTAAAGAAGCTAGAACACCTAGGCATAGTAGGCACTCCCCTGAAGTTACTGTGTAGCTACCTCTCTAACCGACACTGTCAGACCTTTGTTGGAAAGGGGACAAGCAGCATGGGAACGATAAAATGTGGCGTGCCTCAGGGCTCCGTACTTGGACCATTACTATTTTTAATATATATAAATGATATTGCTAAATGGGGACTTAAGGGTACAATACAACTCTATGCAGATGACACAGTGATTCTTTATCACAATAATGATTTAAACGAACTTGAAAAGGAAATGGAAAGGGATGTAGCTTGCCTGGCAAACTGGCTGCGATTAAACAAACTTAGCCTAAACATAAAAAAAACACATTACATACTGTTTGCAAATAAAAAAATGTAAGTCTTAATATAAGTCTTGATAATAACCACCTTGAAAGGGCTGATGTTACAAAATATCTTGGCCTTTTCATTGATTCACAACTCACATGGAATCACCAATTTAAACATGTTCTATCCAAAATTACTCCTATAACTGGTGTTTTATATAGACTTCGCGGGTTACTTCCCCCCTCTCTATTAAAATCGATTTACCATGCTATGATTCACTCACATCTAATATATCTCGCCGGAATCTGGGGATTTGCTACAAAAAAATGATTTCAGAAGTCCAAGTCGTCCAAAATAGAGCCCTGCGAAATATTTTCAGTTTACCTTGGGACACACATGTCAAAGACATCTACAGAAACACCCAAATACTTCATTTTAATACCATTCCCACTTTTGAAATAACGAAAACTATATTAAAAGTAATTCAACACTCGGCACATTCCAACACTACACTCTATTACAATTACGACGTACACCAACACAACACAAGAAATCACAACAAACTACATATACCAAAAATCAAATCAACAAAATATGGACTAAGATCCCTGGAATACATAGCTCACACAAAATATAATCAACTACCCAACGAGATCAAATGTGCAAGTCAATGTAAAAAGACCCAAACTAACATACTCAAACTTCATCTTATTAATGACTATCTGAAATAATAATGTTGTGTATGTCCCATCATATGTCCATTTAATACATACAGCTATATGTTTCATGTAATGCGTATCATTCCCGCAATGAGTTTATTAACTCCTGGGAGTACAATGCTTTATATAATATACTATATTCTGTATTGTATACTTTTAATAAAAAAAAAAAAAAAAAAAAAAAAATTGACGTAAATAAAGTAAAAGTTTTGTTTACACAGGAAGAGAAGAAACCCGTTATTCTGGAAGGAAGGAGAATAGAAGACATATTTTTTCTTTAACTGTATTAAATAGAATTTCGCAGCACGACTCTTTTTATGATTGTAATTATCTAACTTAGAGATAGTTGAGCGTATACTTCGAGATGACAAGTTCTGGGAAGAAAAAATGCTTATTAAATTAACTAATTTTTAAATGGATTGCATTCTTGTCGAGCTTATCGATCCTGGAGTCACAAGGTCTATGAATGTTCGTGATGCTCCACATATCTTAGATATTGTATGTAAAGAACGTCAATTTGGAAATCGTCGTTTAGATTTCGACGAAATGCTATTTATTGAATAATTATTTTCGTTTTTTATATAAAATTATTTTTACTATTTCTAACTTATATTATAATAAATGATGGCCTTTATACAAAAAAAGTTGCATCTTATGCTTTTTACATTACATAATTATTTGTTTTGTAACTTTTTGTAAACGATAATAATAAATATTGAAAATGACTGATATTTTATTTATCTTGTCAATATATTCAGATATAATTATAATCAGATATTATGAAAATGATTCGTGATTGAATACCGTATTGCTTTGACATCTGTCAATGAAGAACACGTCGGTTACGAGTCATAAGTTACTGCCTACCGTCTATCAGTATGGTTACAGAAATCTGATAAGAATCATAAAATCATGAGCTCCTTCTGCAATAGGTAACGTTTCTATCGAAATTTACCTAAAACATGCACATTCAACTTAATATTACTATTCACATAGTTTGAAAGACGCCCATTATTAAGCATTTCATGTTCAAACCTTACTCATGGGTACCATCTAGTGGATTTCATAGCTGCTCTGACTTCGAACCGAGTTGACCGCGCTTGGTCAACTCAACGTGTCGTGTTCCCCGTTCAAATTTACTTCATTCCTCCACACCCCGAAACATTATAATATTTGTTTCGATACCGCGGAGCGCAAGTGAAACTTTTTTGGCTTCGCCCACTTAAAGCGCGTTCACGCCCATAACTGATATATTTTTAGGATCTTATTTCGTCTTAACCTGGAGGAAATCGGGGCTTTTTTCGTTTTAACTTGGTTGGAGTCGGTCTTCGAGATCCTTACGTCGTGACATCTTTTGTGTGCCATTTTAAACTAAACTTATAGAGTTTTAAATGTAGTGAAGTTGTGAGTTTAGAAAATCAAGGTATTTTCATGAAGTTAGAGTGCTTTTAATATTAATTGAAATAATTGGAGTGTTTTAAAATTTAATTAGATTCAACCAAAGAAAAAGGGGTGACTCATAATTAGACAATACTAAATTCACGGGTTGGAGTCTCTTGGTTTGGACTAATTTAGAACGATGAAACTCAACTGCAGTAATGTTTAATAATAACGCGTGTGCCATTAGAGGAGAAAAAAATAGAGAACCATAATAATTATCAAATGACCTGACAAAAACGGCTAAGACAAAGTTCTAAATTTATTGTGAAATTGAAGAGACAGTGTTTTCCTTGCGAGCACGGGAAGGATTTTAACGGTTTACACGATATAAGAATTTAGTGAAAAAATCGAAGTGAACGTGGCAAATAATATATGAAAGGTTCTAGGGAGGGGGAGGGAGTTTGGGTAGATCTCGGCAAATACTTACTTAGATACTCTAAAATAGTCG